>NW_015379261.1:129452-246357 GCF_001522545.3 Parus major | reverse complement strand
CTGCAACAAGGATATCATCCATATACTGGATGATAGTGGCTTCCGGGTTCGCGGATCGAATAGGCGCTAGGGCTCGGCTTACAATGATTTGGCATATGGTAGGAGAGCTGACCATCCCCTGGGGAAGGACTGTCCAGTGGAAGCGCAAATTAGGCTGTTGACCGTTAGGGAATACTATAGAAAAGGCAAATTGCTCTTTGTCTTGGCCATGTAGGGGAATGGAAAAGAAGCAGTCTTTAATATCAAGTACTGCTCACAGTTGATCTGTTGGGACAAGAGTTAGCAGGTAGCCACGTTTGTACCGAACCCATGGGTTGAATTTTTTTGTTGACAGCGCACAGGTCGTGGAGCAGACGAAAGCCTTTGCCACTGCGCTTTGGTATTACAAACACTGGTGTGTTCCACGGAGAGGTAGATGGTTTGATGTGTCTTCTTCCTAATTCTCGCTGGAGTAATTGTAAAAGGATTGACATTCGAGGCTCAGGGATGGGCCACTGCTCGACCCACACTGGGTCTGACGACTTCCAGGTTAACTTGATTGGGCGTGGTGGGTATGCTGCAGTGGCCTTTAGGGTAAATTTGTCACCCTAACTCTTAGCTGGGATAAGGCATCCCGTCCTAATAGAGGTGGGACATTTGATAGGACGTAAACATAAAGGTCTACAGTCTTTTCAGGCCCTTCTTCAGTATGCAAGGTTATTGCTGTGAGTTCTACGCTCCTTTTGGCGACTGAGACTCCTCCGACTCCACCTACGGTTGGAGCTTCTTCTACCTTCCAGCTTGGAGGCAAATACATTTGTGGGATAACAGTTACATCAGCACCTGTGCCTATTAAGAAAGGGACGCTGATGGAGAGAGAGACGCTATCTGAGTGAGGGTGGCTCGATGAGTTTTTCCAGGGGCCTATCATGGAACGGTAAATGAGCTGTTGGCAGATTTCTCATACTGCAGGGGGGGCCGTTGCATTCCACTGCCAGGGCCACCCAAGGGTTTAGCTCCCCGCGTTGCCTTGTCGTCCCATGGGCATAGTCCATTCTTGCGGGGGTGTTGGCTGGGCCATAAAGTTGGTTGCCTCTCGGGGAGGCAACGGGTTCGGAAGGTGTTTGCCCCATTGGGGGTTCGCATAGGTGGGCCGCCGGATGTCCCAACTGGGAGGGGACCTCACGCAGCCCATTGGTCCCCTCCCCTGCCCATTTCGCTGCTTCTTAAATCTACATTCTCTGGCAATGTGTCCCTTTTTGCCACAGCCCCAACACGGTCCTCTTGGTTTACCTTGGGGTGGGGGGTCAGAGGTCAGCCGGTTACGGTCATGGTGGTTCTGAACAGCCATTACCTCTGCCACAGCAGCGCTCACTGCAGCGTGGATTGGCGTTAGGTGTTCCTCTCTTGTTACATGCTTAATCATCGCCGCAATACTTGAGTTAGGTGGCATCGAGCGCAAAATTTCTTTGGTGGCTAAGTTACATTGTTGGCGCAGGCAGTCAGCGACAACTGGGCCTTTAGCCTCTGCTGGCAGGTTGGAAGAGTCTACAGCAGCTTGGAGACGGTCTACAAATTGAGTAAAGCTTTCGCTCTCACTTTGTCTTATGGTAGACCATGGGGCAGGTTTGGCAACTACTCTGCAGACAGTACGAATAGCCTCCCTGGCTGCACGAGTTGTGGCCGCGACTTCTGAGGCTCTCATGTTTTGGGCCTGAGCTTGAGGTGTGATCATTGTTGTATCTTTGCCTGTCAGTCATTGTAAGCTGGATCCCTGTAGCAGATGGTTGTCCCCAGCTACTTTTGCTAGCTCATTTGAGCTATTGTCCTCCCATTCTTGTTTAAACACTATCATCCCGGCGCCATCAAAGATCATTCTGCATGTTTGCTTAATATCAAAAGGTAGCATGTCGTCATTACCAAAGACACCGTCAATTAAGGCAGAAACCATGGCAGAGTTTATTCCTTTTTCAGCAATTGCTTTAACAATTGCTTGTACATCCTTGGGGTTAACTGGGGAATAGGTCTTTTGGCCATTCGCTTCTCTTACTGGGAATGCCTAGCACTGCAGGAGGAGCCCATTTGGCACATGCCATTTGAATCTCTTTCCAGTCTGTAAGCGGCGTGGATTCTTGTGGATATGGGGCTATAGATCTTTTCGGTTTACCAGAGCTTATTTACATATTTTCAAAGTCTGTGTCTGAGTCAGAGCCTGAGCTAGATGTGTGTCTGAATGTATACCACTCTACTTCCCACACGCGCCGTTGGTGGCCCCAGTTCCCTTCCGAATCCGAGGCAGAAGTTGAATGGCAGTGGGCTTCTGGACTACGATACCTTTTGGTGGGACTCCGCCCTCTCCCTTTCTCATGGGCGGGTTTCTCCCCACCTTTTCTCCGCCTTCCTTGCAGCGGGTTCTTTTCTTTATGAGGAAATGTTTTATAGCGTGCTCCCTGATTGGACTGTGGGCTCTCCTCCCCTTTGCCATCTGTGCTATCCTCCCACTTCCCCTTAAACTCCCGATCGCTCATGTCTGTGCATGTTATGCACTCTTCACCCTGCCCCTCGCTCCTTTCTCCAGCGCCATTTTGCAAGCACGTATGGTGGGGGTCTTTCCCAAATATCTTTAGGGCCTGCGGTATTAAGTGCACTTTGAAGTTCCATGGCATCGGTACTTTTTGACTGTTGATTATGTTCTACAGCCAAACCAGGGGTAGGACTGGGAGATCAGGATGATGACTCGGGGCGGTCGTTGTTACTGGATGGCCAGTTAGAATTAGTGGGGCAATCAATAAACATGGTCTGAGTAGCTGCTCCAACCCCCACTCGTGGTGTAACCTTTAGACAGCATTGGGCTGCCTTCGAAGTTTCTTGCTCTTGGAGCCCTTTTCGCAATGCTTGCATTACCTTTGCCCAGCTCTTAAGGTACTTGCTGGATCTAAAGCACAATACATCTTCTGCAAGCGCCTTAGTGCATCTGTCCCAACACTCTGCGTGAACAATGTCTACGGGATGATCAATGGCACCCAATTTTAATAATCTGGCAACCGCGCATTCAAAATCTTTTGCTTTGCAATCAATCCCCCACTGCTTATGCAGATGTGAAACTACCTTGCCAAGAGCTTCCATCCCGGCGGTACGGGAGCGTCCTCCCCGCCAAAGTTAGTCCTGCCGCTCCGGACGTCTTTCAGCGTCCAGCGAGTCTCCTGATATCCCGGCCGCTCATACCCGTGTGCTGGGGAGTGGTCCCGGGTTTTGGCACCACGATGTTGCCTCGGTGAAGGCAAGGCGACCCAGTTCGAGAAAGGCACGACAGCTAACGTACAGGCCTGTCGGGCTATTCACACATGCACACCGATGTGGTGGATGGCGAAAAAGCGTTCATTTCCTGTTTGCATGACTTTATATAACCACAGTATGCTTGTGTCACTACTACACTGCTATTGGTTAGCGTACTTGGAGAGGAAGGGGCCCTACCTTCCCATACATAGCAAGATCTTCCGGTCTATCTAACCGCAGTGTTTCTATTATTTGTCTAGATTTTTATAGTCATTTACAGTATTTCACTAGATTTTTTCAGTTATTTACAGTGGGAGGAAGAGGAAGAAGAAAATCCAGAAAAGAAAGAAAAAAACCAACACAAACCCTGTAAAACCACCAAACCTCCTTAGGGTTCAAATCACAATTGCATTTTGAAAAGAAAGTTGGCGTTTTTCCCTTTCAGATTGAAAACTATTATTTTCTTACTCTATTTGCTGGATAATGGGGTAACAAAACCTCTAGATTTTTACAAAGCCACAGAATTAAAGGATTACAGCTTCTTTTAGTCCAATATTTGATTAATCAAATTTTTCATCTCTCTCAATTCTTAGCTTAAGAAAAAAAACAACAGCAATGTAAGTGTTTAATGTTGCCATTTTGCAAGTAAATGCCATATGAGATGAAACTTATTTCTGTGAGAAACATCTAAGTGGTGTCTAAGACCAAGCTAAGCTAAGCTTTCTGCTCTTCTGTAATTGGGAATTCAGACCTGCAAGTTGTAAACCAAGGCTTTCCCTGGTTCACCTCGAGAATCTATCACAACTGGTTGGTTCAAGGGTTTTTTTATGAAATTTTCAAGACAGTCCCACAGAATATGTAAAATAACATCTAATATTTCTATTTTGTGGCAAATGTACCACGGAAGTTGGTTTCATACAGACAGCTAGTGCAAATCTGCAATTTATCAAGTCTCACTCTAGTGACTTATGTTTGCTAAATACTCATTTCAAAAACTGGTAGTATTTGGAATTTACTACATGTGGTAAACTGTAAGTCTTTCCTCATCTCAGAGTCTATTACATTGATTTCCTATCTTTTAATTTTAGCACTGGAGAATTTTCTTAGTTTATCAAGATATCCAATGCTTTCATCTCCCCTCCCCCCCACACACACCTTGTTTGGTTTTTTTTGCATTTTTTTTCCTCTTTTTAGAAATGGGAAACAGATAATTAATTTTTACAAAAATTGTTATTGTATAATCCATCATGAAAGTTGTACTTCATTTTATACTTGAGGAACGAGGAGTCTTTTTTCAACTCCAAACATAACTCTGAATAACTGCTTTGATAGAACAAAACCATCCTTTTTAATATCTTCTATGTAACAATTGACTGTTCACTTCCTGTATGACATAGATGCAAGAAGACAATTTACATGCGAAATAACCAATGTTGAAATGGCATCCATTTTTCTATCTGTGTGCTTTTATCACAATTGCATAGAACATTCTTGAAAATGTTTGAGATACCCTGGAAGCTATTTACAAGAGGTATTATCAAATGTCAAAAACATCCTGGACAGTACGTGAAAAATTTGTCTATATTACAATGTATAGGTTGTATTCCTTGCACTTTAAACTTGGACTCTGATTTCCATCTTACTGTTGAGTCAAAGTTAGACTGTACTTATACCTGTCTACTGAATAACCCATTTTTCTTCTAAGCAAAGGGACAAAGGAGGTCTCAGTAACTATTTAATAAATTACTGTAGAACAGTAATGGTATTACTGAAGTAATTCCCATCATGAAAGGTGATTTAAGTGTGAAAGCAGTCTTAAGAATGGTTTCAGATCCTCTTACTTGGGATATTTTCTGTAAAATCAAATATAAACAAACACACTCCCTAGACAACACATAAACACATTTTTGCTTTTTTTGATTTGTAAATATATAGAACGATGCTTCAATTGCCTGTCTACAAAAATAATATAAAAACCCAACTTAATCACAGAAGACTCTTGGATTAAAAAGTGCATGTTTTACCAAAACACAGCAAAAACTAACATCCAGTTCATCAATCAGGATACTTCCATTGAAGTCCAATTTATGCTAGCTAAGAAGCCAGCCTTAGATTTAATGATCTAACTAGCAATGAAGCAGAAAGATAGGTTTACAAAATCCACAGTGAGGAAACAGAAGAAAAAGAGAAAGAAAGAAATATTCTGGCAGCTATCCAGCATTCATAACTGAACTAATGTTCAATTAGTGTGAAATGCTTTATGGAAATAAATGTTAGTTTTACAGGAATCCCAAATGAGTTCATTACAATCAATGCTATTAAAATAAAGTGCTACTAATATGCCAAACAACTGTGATTGCAGTTTCATAAACTAATGTTTAATATCCATCAGAGATTAACAAGGAATTTCTGCAGTAACTAAACATAATGATGTGTCTAATTTGAAATTATGACATGGATGATAATGTTAATTAGCCTTGCACACATAGTGGAATGTGTAAAAGCCATTAGAATACCTAAAGGTTACTGAAGTATCCCAAGCTAGCTCACCACCAACAAGGCACAACGCCAAGTGTGGGGAACAGTTCCTGAATTAAGCATCAGGAGCTGAACCTTATAGCTGCTGCTCTACAGCATGTTAACCTGTCAGTGGACAGAAGAAGCAAAGGACAAGGAGGAGGCTCTCTGTATGGGTTACAGAAACACATCTACTCTCTGAAAGACTCTACAACAAAACCCCAAGAAACCTCTCCGTGCCCAGGATTAAATACAGGGAGGTTTCAAGGGGTGGGTACAAATCTTAAACCAATCAGGGACAAACAGAGGAGGAGCACAAAACAAGGTTTACAAAACAGGAACCAATAAGGATAAGGGAGAGGAGAGAACATGTCACATGGGCCAATGGGGTGTCGAGAGTTAGGGAATTTCCAGAGGGGCGGTACAATCAGGGACTGGCCCGACTGGGGAGTGACAGGGAAGGGTCTGGAAGAAGGGACGGGGTTGTAGTGACAGGCAGGGAAAGTTTGGGAATAAGGGGTTGGGTCACGATGATAGGCAGTGTAGGGGAGGATACAACTTAGGGGCAAACCAGTTCTGGGGGAACACAGGAACAAACCATTAACTGTACAACCACAAATTAATCAACTATTGAAATAAACACATGTGACAACAGTGTTAAATAGCCATCAGAGATTAACAAGAAATTTCTTCATTAACTAAACATAATGATGTGCCTAATCTGAAATTATGACACGGATGATAATGTTAATTAGCCTTGCACACATAGTGCAATGTGTAAAAGACATAAGAATACCTAAAGGTTACTGAAGTGTCACAAAACTATTCTTACAGTGTTTTATGTCATCAGAATAGGAAAATAATAAAAACATTTTGTCATATAATAATCTGTTTGTTTTCATGTAATGTTTTTCCCCCAAAGCCAAAGTGTTTATGAACACATTCTTCTGCTAGAATGTTTTAATTAATATAGAACTTAAAACATGGAATTCAAACACCATTTTCAGATTTCTAAATGACAGCTAAAAAACCCAACAATTAACTACTTGCACAAATATATGCTATTAGTAGCTATCAGTTCCCCATGAAGGAGAAAACTATGAAATTATGTGAAACTGTTCAGCCTGGATGTTCCCAAGGGCCTTTCCAAATGGAGAACAGCACATTTTTGTTAGAGTATAGTGGGCAATTTTATCTGAAAATATATTTACAAAGCAGTTTCACAGGCACCACAGTAGGTATTGAAATTTCCCTAATGGAAAAGGTTTCACTTAAAACACACACACAACTTAGTCACAGATTTTAAACATAGCATAGCTGTGGAATTAACAGTTGAAACAGCATCAGCACAGTATCTACATAGAAAATGGTGCCATTCATGCTCTCCATTCTAAGGGTCTGTGTTTTTTAAGAAATCTGACAGTTTCCTATCTCATTTGGAACTATGTACATTTAAATGCCATCCTCGCAGTCTGAGTGGAAAATTACCAATGAGCATTTAGGAGATAAATAGACAGACAGACAGACAGATAGATGTACACTGATAAGAATTAAATATCTACATAGTCACTTGGATAAAGAATAATTTTTTAAAAAATTTTAATAAAACTGCAGTTAACTGGCTACTAGCAATAGTAACAAAGCATTTAGTTTAACATCTTTTTTTTTTATCTCTGTTTTCTAACCTTTAGTTAGTCAAAATACTCCAAGTGCTCTGACAAAGACATGAATCTATTTCCACCCTTCCTCAGACACATGATGATGCATTACCTTTTACAGCAATCCCTTGTGGAACAAAGTTTTCTAGCTCTGTATTCCAATATTAGAACCACTGCTTACAAGATTACTTTCTTGCTTCCATAATTTTTTTAATAACTAGCAAAACTGTTTTTCTTGTTGACCTAACCTTGTTTTATTCTAACACAGTTTCTTTAGAAACAGGCTTAAAAAAAATTCCACATAAGCATGCATGAACCCTCCTCCCTTTTGCTGAATGGAAGGTAGGGTTGAAATTTCTGAAACTCAGGTGAATATGTGACAGCAAATCTGTACCATTTTTAGACAAGTTCTCTGAAAGGACAAATGTCTTGTATGCATATACTAATGTCATAAAAACAAAAGTGACATTAGGCAAACACCCTCCTTTCAGCAAAACTCCCTCCCCAGTCCATGAAAAGATCAAGTGGTGCCTTTGAACATGACAAGCATCCCATGTAAGAACTAGATGAGTACAGCACATGGAGGAATGTATAGCAAAGGTCCAACAATCCTTGCATGCCAGGAAAGTCATGTCTGATTTTATTCCACGGTCAGACACAGCAAGTTACTTAACAGAGACTGGAAAAGCCTAAGGAATGAGACAAGAGACTTTCTTACAGTTGCATGACCAGGACCACATTGTCCACAGTACAGAATAGCAACCTGGTGACTTGCCACTGTTCCAACATGTCTATGAAACAGAGAGAACAGGGCTCCTGCTTTCTGCTGGCACTGGCATCAAATGCAAAAGGTAGAGTCCATAATCTATTACTTTCCCTTTTGCATGCTTATCTCACCTACTTTGTATAGCATAAATTACATCTGTAGATTTTCCAGTTTCTACAGATTACTATGTCGGGAGGTGAGTGATGAAGTAACACTGCTTCCTTCCATGTCCTATGTTTTGTTTTTAAAGCCACACCACATTCACTGAAAGGTTAATGGTTAAGTTAAAACCCAAAACTCTTTTTGAGGGAAACTAAATATACCTCAATAATATTTACATTTTTAAAGGCTTTTACTCATGCATTTTACATTAAACAATAACTGATAAAATGCAAACATCTTAAAACAGTATTTGAAACTCAGGAGTCCCTGCCTACAGACAATTGCTAGTCTAACAAGTTGTCCTATCTCTCCTTTTATAAATCAGCTCCTTTTTTGCATCAAAAATGAATTATTTTCTTCCCATAGAAAAGTTGACCAAAAAAGATGTATTTCTCTTACTGAAACAACCTGTAATTGCCAGTTAATATTCTCTACTGTAAAACAAGATACGTGAATCTCTACTCCCTCAGACAGGGAGGTTAATTGTATCCCTATTTTCTACCTTCTCTGGCACCATGTTTGGTTTGTGTGGCAAGGTTAGAGTAATGGGGTGGTTACAGGGATGATTTCTCTGGAAGCTGCAAGAAGCTACTACCTCTCTGTCCCATGGAACAAGTGCCACACAGCTGCAAGAAGGACCTGCTGCTGGCCAAAGTTGAGCCCAGCAGCAGCAGTGGTAGTGCCTTTGGGATAACAGATTTAAGAGGGGATTAAAAACCAACCCTAAAAAATCCAGTCATCTTACCCAGTGATTTCTTTTCCTCTTTGGAAAGTTGCTATAACTCAACTTTGAAGACAATTAGGGGTGTGAAATTAGTTGATATGTTGGGAACCCCAAGTCATACGAGGAAACTGGGGCTTTCTCTCACCAAACTTAATTATCCCACAAAATATGACCAGGAACTGGGTTTTCCTATTTCAAACCGACCCACAAAAGCAGAACACTAATAGAGTATCTCTGTCAAACAAGGTTTCCCCGCCTTTGGTCAGAACTCATGGAGACAATTCACGAGAATAACAAAGATAACTGTAAATACTATCAACTTACAAAAGTGTTCCAACATTCAATGACAATGAGCTAACTTTTAGGAGTGATATATCTCAAAACAGATCTCTTTTTATTAAACAACTGAAAGAAAACAAAACAAAAACAACAAAAAAGAGATAAGAAAGAAGAGATAGAATTCCTGTAGAGTGGAAGTTATTTTCTTTTCAGTAATTAGAGGTACACTTAATTGTCTGCAGCAGCTGATGCTGCCTATAGCTTTTATCATCTTAATTGCAGAAACTGGTGAAAATTCCTCCAATTACTATGACTAAGAAAGTGTAGGAGATAGTTTACCAGTGTGTGTCTACAGCCCTGGATTTTGTGTCCTTGCATTAAGCTTTATGTGCTACCTTTAGCAGTGACTTAATACAGAACTCCAAAACTGACCTAACTAGAAGACAGTACATTCAAGCAATATTAGCTGTGCCAATCTTTGTTGGAGCTAAATAATTCTGTTTCCGACAACATCCAGATCTGACCAATACTAGCTATTTTTAAATGCAGAACACACTTTACATTTTTTTCCTCTCACTCAATGCTCTTCAAGTTTAAAATTGCCTCATGGAACAAACACAGTATACTGAGTGATTGCAAATTGCTAAAAGAGAAGATTCCAAGTACACTTCAAGAGCTGTTCAGATACACCAAAAGCTTTGAAAACTCTTTTTCTTAGATCTGTATTTGTACAAAATTTTTCCAAATTATATTCTAGAATTGCTTCTTCTGTAAGAAATATAGGTGAAGTATTTTCTAGTTAAAGACATAATTAGCACTGCTTAAGGACAAAAACTGCTTTGCAAAGAACTGGGATGCAGAAAGTGACTTTCCAAACTGGAAAGGATTTTAATAATTCAAAATATCCTCTAAATAGTCTTTAAAGATAATAATTTCATAACACAAAATGGTACAATTTAAAATGAATAACAAAATAAAGCCAAAAAGTTACTGTTCCAGTAAAAGAAAAGTTTACTGTTCTGTAAAAAGAAAAAAGGAGCATTCTGTAGTGTTGAAATTCTTCTTTTCCTCACCCACCTCTAGGATTTTTTTTCAAAATTTTATTTGAAGAAAATATTTAATTAAATGCAACTTTTTTCTCTCCCAATACCAGAAGCCATTTCTTGTCAACACCAGTATTTTTGCAGCTGTGATTCTGATGAGGTGATTTTAAATCACAAATCTGTTACTCAGATTATTCATATGAATGGCCATGACACCACAAATACATTTTTGCCATTCTTAAAACACCACTGATATTTAAAAAAACAAGCACTTATTTCAAAACTTCTTTCAAATTGTTTCAAACAACTGTTGCTACTCCTTGAAAGATCAGCACTACCATCCTCGTCTGAGGACATCACAAGGGTGACCCAGAAAAACAGCAGAGAAACAAGATGTCTTCTCTGTCACCTTAATATTTTCAGTGCAACAGTTCCGTTTTTTTCCCCCCCTCCATTTTCTCTTGACCAGTATTTATTTATGCTTCAACTAAGGTTTATCTTTTAGACTACCAGGTCTGAACACAGCTTCAGGTAAAACAGCTACTAAGGGATAATATTCTTTTGCATCCTTCAGTTTTTGATCAGAAATAATATTCTCTACCAAAATTGCCCAAACAGTTATTGGAAAACAACAATGAATTTTTTTTTTCAGTTTTTCTGATGGAACATCATGTAGCAGAAGAATTTCCATTTGGATCTTACTGAAAATGAAAATTAAAACAATTTAATAGGATTAGATGATTAAAAAGCAAAGGTCTCTATGCTTTAGAAAATGAAACATATTTGCAACAATTACCTGGAGAAAAATTAACTTATTGTTTTAATTTGTGCTAAGACTCTTGCACTTACATGGAGCCAAACAACAATATAGCAAAATTCTAGGAGAAAAATATTAAAAAAATAAAAATAAAAAATATTGCCTAGAAAATTTTTAAAAAGTAGGAAACTTAAGAGAAAAAAAATCTATGGGAAACACATTTTTTATGGAAAAAAACCTTTTAAAATGCTAACTGTTCAAGTTTTTACGTGCCATTAGTGAAATAACAATTTCTAAACTGAGACAAGTATAAACATAAAAATATAACCACATAAGGTATTAATGGACAGGAAAAATATTTTCTGGACTTCCAGAATCATGGAATACTTCTAAGAAAAAATGGCATGCACAAAATAAGTGCTTGTAATTATTCTAAGCTTCTTCTGTGGAAACTGCTACTCAGCAGTAAACAGAAGTAAAAAACAATTATTTCCTGCCAAAAAAAATTCAACTTTACATTTTATCATTCCAACGGTTTTATTAACAAGATAACAATATTTTCTTCTCACAACTTTGAAAGCAGAACCATATGAATTAATACCTAATTCAGATTTAAAATTAATGAGCTTTACCGCGTTGATTTCTTTCCAATTTTCTTGACTAGAATTTCCTTTAAATAGTCTTTCACATAATGCATAATCTTATAAGTCCCAACTGAGTAACAATGAAGTCTCGTTAGTCTTTGTCACCCCATAATCATTCATGCTGCATTTTAAACAATCAACATAAATTGCTGCCTTGGGAAATTATTTTTGAATTACAGAAGAAATATGTGCCAGTTTAAGTTGTAGTTTGTTCTTGCAAAGCGTTTTATACTAAAGAAGTCTTACTGGGCATACAAGAGTGTTTTCTTATTAAATTACCTTTTTTCTTCTGCTAAGTGTGGATTACTCCTGACATATGTTAAATCCTAACTGTCTACCTACTTTATAACGGCTCTATTTAAAACCAGCATTTTTTACAGAGGTGATAATGTAGATTTATATATTTTAAAGGAACACTTCAAAGCAATTCCAAAGAAGAGGAAAAAAAAAAAAAGCAGAGTTTTTTTTTTTTTTTTCACAAGGAAGTCATTTCACAGGACAAGTGCTTATATCAAGAGATTTCTTTAATTTTCTCATACCTCATTATCAAGTCATCTATTTCTGGCATCTTGACAGCATTTATAATGGAACCAGCCCCTCGTTTGTTGACCTACCAATTAAGCAACACTAACAAATCAGAATTCACCTCTGGGCAGTGGGCCAGCACAAATCTCATCTACCACTTAGATGCTGGTTTTGACTCATTTTGAAACAAGACTGCAGCTAAGTATGTCATTAATGGGTGTTTTCATTTTACATGAAGATTCAATTCGTGTCTTATCCTTCAGCACAACACATTCAATAATATCTTGTTTCATGTATTTCACTATTTTGGCATTAGTTTTAGTGCTGCATGATCAGAATATATTTTCTAAGTCCAGCCAATGTCCATCATTAAATGTAGAAAGAGAATTGTCACCATATTGCAGTATCAATTCCCTATCAATAGGCAAGGTGGTTACTTCAGATCTGGAGGGAGTGCAGATAACAAGAAAATTTTACAAAGACAAAGCTGGAAGACTAATTACTCTTTGGTTTACCACTGAAATTATGTTCTTGTGAGGTAAGAGAAAGTGAAATGTGGGAAATCCACAAGGCTTTTGAGCAAAAGAAGGTATTAATTAAGGCATCCACGTTATTGCAGATCACCTAAGATATGCTTGTATCTTTTCAAGGGTAGCTTTAGTGTAGGTTTCTATTTCATATTTCATGAAAGGGGATGCTGAGACTCAGTGCTGTCAGAAAGCTCCCATCAGGATTCTTTTCCCTTCTTTATTTGTCTATTTTCCTGTACCTTAGCAGGGTGTGAGCAAACCAGCTGATTAGAAATATGGGACTTCAGTTTTAAAAGTTTTTACTGAATTATTATGGAATGGAAATTTCTGTAACCTCAAATATGGAACCGTGTTGTCTGACAAAATAATATTTATCCTATACAAAAACTCATCTGTTTTAACAAATCACAGAAAGACTCCAGTACTTTAAACCCACTAATTAACTTCTTCCTGAGAAAAAATAACAAATTTGAGATAGATACCTCTTGAGTTCTTAATACCCTGCATCCTTCATCCTAAGAGCACCGACAGAATTCAGCCTCATGAGAAACCAGTTGTTTAGGCACAGAACCTTCAGGAATCCAAACTACGACTCTTCCATGGAAGGACATGCCTCCCTGTAGACTAGAATAGTCTGAAATATCTGTTCTTGCATGATTTTCTTTTGTGAGGCCTAGGTAGATCTCACCTTAGCATGCAGAGTTTTGGACATTTCAGTCTTCAGGAGCTTATTCTAAACATGGAATCACCACCTGAGATTACCTGAAAAGCATGGTTTTCTATTAAGAGCTAAAGAGTTAGGAAGCTAGACTGAATTTTAAAATTTTGGATTTACTCATTTATAGATTAAATAAATAATAAGCCTTTATTTTTCTATCACAATATTTGCAGGTCTTTAGCTCCTTCTCTGACCCTAAATCTTAAAAGGCAGAAACTGAAGCTTCAAGATAAGAGCTCCCAGTTCCACACAGGGGATCTGGAAATAGGGAGGTTTCAAGTCCCCTAGTGAGTATCTTGGAATGGGACCCGTTATGACATACCCAAGATCATCAGTCCTGTGACAGGGATCTGAGAGGCACAGGGAACCCCAGCTCTTGGCTCAAGTCATCTGCATTACCAAGGTAGGGAACTTGGGCCAGAGCGGACACAGGAGGGCTGAATGACCACAACCTCCTTCTGAAAAGACTGCCTAAAGCTTTAAAAGCCCAGATATCCAACAGAACAAACATGAGAATGGCTAAGAAGCCAGTAGGATTTACTTTATTTTGTTTTTGAAATGTTTTGGTTTTGCAAGGCATTTGAAAAAAAAGTAATAAAAAATATTTCACAACAAAAGTCTTGTTTTGCTGTACAGTTCCCCAACTAGCTGTAGTTTAAAGGATCTGTTCCTGAACAGAGTTTCATTAGTTCTGTCATTCCCATATCCTTAAACATTTGCAGAAGAAAGTTTTCAAAGAGCCAGGAGCCCATATTGAAATGTCTCATGAAAAGAGGAAAAAAAATCTTTATAAAAAGAACTTGCAATTATTAATAGACTTCACTTTTAGTTAGTTAATGATCCCATTCAACTGTGATCAAAGCACAACAGCTAGATAATTCAGGATAGAAAATGGAGTTAATTTACTTAGATATGATACTACTTTCTTAATGACTTTTATTTCAATGGAGTTTCAATTAGTTATTAGGTTATTTTACTCATTACTCCAACAAGCTGTCTGCAGGCAATTAACATGTCACTCCTCATGGAAACAGAACTTTTTTTCTTTTCTTTTTTTTTTTTCCAGAGGGATGTTTTTAAGATTTGTATTAAAGATACTTTTAAAAAAGTTTATGAAAAAAGTAATTAAACACTTGAAGCTCAGTGAACTGGAAATTTATTTTTGTTTAGGGGACTGAATGATGGTAATGAAAACAGGTTACAGTTAGTAAGAACCATTTATTGGTCCAATTTTCACTTCTGATTGCCAAACATGGATTTCCCTTCAGAAGCTGCAAACCCCTCTCTGCAACACTACATACTGCATGAACTGCTATAGGTATTTTCTGTTTTACTTTGTAAACCAACAACAACAGGTCTTTTAGACTTCTTGCCTTGATTTAACTGTTCTCTGGTTTCTAGGCTCTTAAGTACCCATCCCTCAAACCAAAATGCAGTGGCAGTGTTAAAAATTAATTAACTTTGAGATAAAATTTAATGGGGATAAAGTCATTGAAGCAAAAGGAAACTGTTTATTAGTAAAGATTCAGCTGAGCCTGGTGTCTCTTCCCCCTGAGAGCCACACACAGATACTCTAGAACAAAATGGCAGCTTTTTATTCCCTTTTCTAGCCAGGGACAGTCCCTGTCCCCTTTCCCACGGGATGGGTACTCGGGAATTTACATTCTCTCCTGACTGCCTGCTCTTCTGTCCCCTCCCCTCTCACCCTCCTCCCTTTTCTGGTCCTGTCTTCAACCCTGCCCCTCTTCTAGTTCTCAACAACAGCCAACAGATCAACCAGAGCAAATCCAAACCGCGAGCAACAACACATAGAACCAGAAAACTTCCACTCTTTCACTTAACAACCTTTTGGCTTCAGCAAAATATTACCTCATCTCTCACAGCAGAAAGCAGGATAAGTAGAGAAAAGGGAAGGTTTCAGCTGTGGCCTTGCAAACCTCATTACCTACAGGATAAGCAATTTAGACTACTCAGACATACTGGCCCTGGAGAAGCCAGGCAGAAGTGCTTACTGGAGAGAAGCAGAATTAACTTAGCCTTCTAAATGTATTTCCCAAGAGACAAGATCCCACAAACTTTATCAGCCTAGCAGAAAAGAGTGGGTCAGACCAACTCGGAGGAAGAATAATGAGCTTGACAGGCAGCGCTGCTGGGAAAGGCGCACAGACAGCTATGGAGACAGCCAGGCTGACAGGCTTTTTTATTGTTTTGTTTTTAGCGGTAGTCTGATAAAGTAGAATGATCAAATAGAAATGCACATTCATAAAGTCATTCTCTGACTCTCTGAACCCTCTTCCCTGTTATTTATGGCAAGATAGGAGGTCAGATCAGAGAGGTTTTAGTTGATGAAGAAAAGCTGCAGGAAGGATTTGCTTAATTCCAGGAAAGGGGAGGTTTCTTCTTAGAAGAAAATTGCTGGGCATGTCCTTCTTATGAACTAAGAAGCTCCCAACAAATTTGATTTCCAAATGCAATTTTGCATAGACAATTATTTTTTCTCCAATTCAGAGTATTTGACTTTGTTATTTTTTAAAATAGGTATTTTGAAGGAATCCTTTGCTTTTTGCCCAAATAAAAAATAGTAACACCATGTCTTATTCTGTGGTTGAAGAAGACTTAATTTTATTTATCGAGTGGGTGACTCATTACAGTATGACCCTCCTGCAGAAGCAATACTTCAAAAGAATTTCAGAATTTTTCAGAAAGTTGAACTCAAATTGAGAGTCTTTCAGGTATCACAAGATTAAGCTTTTTCTCTCAGGTGCCCAGTACAGATGCAAATGCCATATGACCACTGCTGTAAGAATTTACAAGATGCTAATTCTGATTTACAGGATTGGCTTAGAGTCAATCCTTCTCCTGTGAAATTCTTAATCACAATGTTCCCAAATAAATGTTTAACATCATCATTATATTGTCATCAACCTTGACAGTGTGAGGTATTTACTACATTTTTCAAGCAGTGTTTGGCACCTTACAGGACAGAACTGAAATTCTAGCTTTTGGGATGAAAAGAAACAGAGTACAAATGATCAGCTGGGAAAAAAAAAAAAAAAAAACAATATTAAAAATCAAATCTTGTACCCTAAGGGATCAACCACCGTGAGGGAAAAAAATCCAATTCCTTGCTATCCTAAATACTTCTGTAGGAACTTCAATATTTTAGGAACAGATGATGTATTACTATTCCCAACTTTTAGGCTCAACAACCCTGTATCAAGTGCTTAATTTCTCTATGGCACAAGACAAGTGTCAGATTCCCAAATTTTTTCATATGTCATACCACTCTTGTCTTGTCATACCACAAATGTTTCTTCCATAGGCAGAGCTTATGATTGTATTCACATCATCCTCCCAACTGGTCCCATACAGCCAGTAAGGGCAAAAGGTCATTTAGTGACTGATGTTAGCTAGAAACAGAAACAGAAGGGGGCAGGGGGAGAGAAATTAAAAAGAAAGCCATTTCAGTTCCATGCTGAAAGCAATTTTCTTGTATCCAAACAGTGGCTTTCTTTCTCCCACTCCAAACCAAAATAAAACACTTCAGTCAGTCCTATAGATTCTCTAAAGATAGAGAAAAATAGAAGTAGGCTCTTTTAACCTGGGCCTCCCAAACACTGAATTAATGTATTAGCCAATTTCCCCCACAAGCTAAGGAGGGTCAGATCTAAATCTCTCTCTTTCTAGAATAGCTTATTCATTCTGCTACAGACACTTTGAGCAAATTCAGTCAACTAGCAAAGGTTCTCTCTTTGGAGAAGAGCCCTTACTCTTTGCAGTGCTCAAGTATTTTATCTTAAAAATGTAATAAATAAGTATGCACAGAGTCCCTACAAAAACCAAACCAGATTGGAAGTGATTGTCTTCACAAAGGGATCAGGAAACACCATTAATCTGTCAAGACTAGACAGTGAATGAAACATTCTCTCCTTTAGCTCATTCTCTGAACTATTTTCTGGACAGTATCTGGTATCATGTATATAGTAAACAAAAAATCCTTAAGGAAAAAGGAGAGCATTCCAGTATTAATATCCCCATCATTATGAACTCTTCAGAAAAAGCTAAAGGCTTTCCTTCATTACCTTTTTTCATGGGAAAAAAAATTTTAAAAAATACTTACTAGCAACAGGGAATACAAGCATCCAGCAGTATTATTATGGACAGTTTCTTGTTTTGTACTTCTTTATGTATTTAATAGCTCTCAATTAACTCAGGCAGAGGAAACCAATTATGAAATTACTATAGAAAATAGAATGCAGTACTTGATGCAAAAATTAAACTATATGAATATATTTGCCAATGCCAGACATTAAAAAGGAGCATAGAAATGGATAAACCAAGGCTGAACCAACTGTGTTTTGAGGGAGGTAGGGGACAAGGAAAGGGTAACCTGTTTTCAGACAAAACTTGTCATAGTAAGACAGTGAACACCACAAATAAGTTAAAATTGCCAGGTAACTAGTTTTTCTAGTTTTTCCAGAAAGTTCTGGATGGTAGATAAAATTCTATGACCATTAGAGAAGTCAGAAAAAGTAAAATATTACATCTAGAAAACCATTAATTTCAGCATCTAAGCAACTTCCAGTTCTCAAAATCACAGCAAAAAACAGAACATTTCTAACCATATGTTTTTGTGGGGTGAGGAAGCATCAGGATGGTCCATGCTTATTTCTGTTTGGAGGCTCACCTCTCTACCTTGCATTCACAGTTCATGACTGGATGGAAAGACTTAGACTGCTCAAAGTTAACAGCTGAGCAATGACATTTTCCATGCTCAGCTTTGCATTGGAGAAGAGTTTATTGAATAAAGAGAAGTAGTCATTGTACAAGTGCTGCATGAATATCTCCAGCATTATTAAACTCTCCAGCAAGTAAAAGTGTTCAAACGATTCAGTGAACTAATTAACTGAATTCATTTGCCATTTATTAACCTTCTCTAATAAATGTTCTTTCAAGTAATAAAATACAGAGCAAAAACACCTTAGGGAAGTATAACAAAACAACTGGCAGAGGGACAGCATCAGGAGTCAAAAGTGTTTATTTACAAAGTAAATAAATCATTATCTCTGTTGTAAATCCAAACCTGGATGAAGTGGTTAATATCATATAGGTTTCATGTCAGCTAGTCACAACCACAGCTCTGCTGGTCATCACAAAGGCTTGGTCTGTGGATCCCTTTTGAAATAATTTCCAAGTTAATTGGAAATGAGTAATTATTCACTGCCACTAAAAATGTAGTCTTTTTGATGTTTTCCCTTATGTATGTTGATTTGCTCACAGATGGGGAATAGTTTTACATTTCCAGGATATATTTTTTGTGTGACTTCAGGGTGACTCTGAATATTGTTCTAAAGCAAGTTAGAGGAAGCATACTGTGTTATTAAGATACTGTTGCTCCTCTGTAGAGATGGATGATGAAAAGCACACTTCTACTCCTGCCCAGCAGGACCAAGAGTTGAACTGGACTCAATCACAACTAGAGCAAATCTCAAAGCTGCATTTGGTCAGTCAATTTACTTCTTTTGTGAGACAGCAGTTAGAAAAGATGAATATGAGCAAGGAAGTTCAGAGCTTTGCAAAGACAAGAAAATGACTTAACAACCACTGTCACAGGCTAAACAAACTGGACTTGGACAGATTAAGTTATTGCAAGTTATAATAAATATTTAGTTCTGATATGGATAGTGGTAAACCAATACAAAAAAGAAATTAACATTTACAGTCTTTAGAAAAACATCCTATTTTCCAAGTTCAGCTTCAACCCAGGGGTTTACAGGCTCTAGGGTAGGCTTATTCAGAGGCTCCTGTTCTTTTGGGGAAATACATAGTCTTAGATGAGTATATTCACTGCCTGTAGTTACCCGAGGGAGCAGAGATTGCCTCGTCATTGCTTTTTCCCTTGTCCTCTCAGACTCTAGAAGATGGCTAGACAATTATCTGGAGGCTCACTTTCTGACTTTGCTGGAAATACTTAGAAATTTTCTGGCAAGATCCAAATACTTAAAAGGATTTACATATAACCTCCAACTTCAGTGTTCCTTCTCCTTCTCCTTCTCCCATCTGCTGTTTTCTACCCTTAAAAGCATTTTCACAGAGGCAACATCACTTTTGCTGGTGAGCTCAGCTGTCCTTAGGTGGGTCCCCTTTAGAGCTGGCTGGAACCTGCTGGGTTTGAACAGCCCTGACCTCTTACAGAGGCCAACCCTGCCACCTCTTTGCCTTCCCCCCTAAAAAAACTCTGTAACTTTACCACATAAACCCAATTCAGATAATGATGTTCCTTACTAAAACAGCATTTTGAGCAAGATTTTTCTAGGAAAATGTGAGTTTAATGCAAATGGTACAGGCTAGTGTAAATTTAGCGAGTGGGGAACAGGGAAATCCATAGGGCTTTACATTCAAGGGTTTCAGAAACTACTCAGCTGCAGTAAGAATATTTTCCCTGGGTCACAGTCAGCAGCAATCCTTATGTAGTTGATGGCACCTACATGAGTTTTGCTTGAGCACTGAACCAACATACACAATGAACACATTTGTACTGTGCCTGCCTAAGAATGCACAGGTAGCCATCCCATTTCCCCCTTTCTGGTGGGAAATACTGGATGACAATGCAAAATTAAAGCTGTTTCCACCAAATTCTGCCATTTCTCAGACTTCCAATGCAGAGCAGTTCTTACTTCAGAGGTAAACTCAGCTGCCCAGCACTTGAACTCTGTGCAGTTGCTTAACCTTCATTGGGGAAAAATTTCAAGATACAGAATCTAACTGCACAGGCATTAAGTCAGATAAACCTTTGCTTTACATCTTTGTAAATTCTCTAGATTTTTTCAGGTTTTATTATTCAACAATGTTTAATTATATGTTATAATGTGTTATATGGTAAAAATATGTTATATTTTGAAAATGCTCCCTTCATACCTCCAAGTCAGCACTTAATATGCTATGGGAAGCATTGAGTTTGCCTGTAACATTAAAAGAATGAAAGTTGTGAAGCCAGGGGAAAAAGAAAACACTCTTTTTTTGTCACTTCTCTGAGCTGGTCACAGATTTCAGTGAGAAACTCCATAAGCAAAATGATTCCCTGTGCTCACTCTCGTTGCAGGATTAGAACCTCATTGCTCATCAGTGAAACTTCATGAATAAAAATGACACTGAGCCTCTGCCCTTTATACTCTACAAAGACATCTATGAAACTCTTTTATCCTGTTCAACCTATCAAACATATGCTCAGAAAATTTGACTAAATCTGCCAACAAACCAAGGTCTGTAATAAAATATAAATCTAGTTACTTTAAAATAAGGAGTCACAAGCCTTCAAAGGAAAATCATTAGGCAGCCTTATGAAAAAATCACTAAGGTTACTGATACAAAAATTCCAACCAGAACTCAGAAGAATCACAAATTTCTTTATAGCAACAGTTACTTTGAAACATAAGTTATGGAATAACATTGTTACAGATGGGAACATAAACTACAGAAGAAATGCAGAGGTTCTGAAGTTGCGCCATCTTTAAAAAGATGTGTTCTGAAAGTGGATTTACATTCACATGAAATAAGAAACTGCAAAGCAGATACAACACACCAGTCTTTAGGTTACTCATTCTCACTCTTGCACTTCCCTTTCACAACCATCTTTCATTTCACTGTTTAAACTCACGTGAATTTGGCAGCTCCCTGAAGAGGCAGGTGTATTTGCCAGGAGACTGGATACAGACTCACAGATGAGAGTAATTATGAACTAGAATCCACTCAGAAAAATTGATCACATTAATTGAAGTGTAGGACAGAGAAAAGTTTATAGTCAGGTGCCTCTACCTATGAAAGCAGATAGTTTTAATATATTTGAGGGAGGAGAAAAAATTTTAAAAACCACAAAATAAAAATATATAAATTTAAATAAATAAATAAAAATAAACACAAAAAATAACTGAGAAACAAGTTCTTCTCTCACTCTGATTAGTAGTCACCTTCACATGTATCATGTAGCCTAGGCCTATTTATCCAGCTGGTCTTTATTTTCTCTCAATAGAGAGATTTTTAATACTAAGACACAAACTTTGTTAATCTTAAGAACTATATCTATGTGTCACTAAATATTGTATTATGACAAGTGGAAGATGTTACTTAAGTTACTAAGCAGTTACTGATAGGTGATTAATTATTTTTAATTAAAATAAGTGAAAAAAGTGAGATAAGAATGAGAAGATTCATTGTGGATTTTCTCAAGGTTAGTCTGGTGAACCAATCCAATGTAAAATTTTCATTGGTAACTCAAGAACAAAAAGCCTGAGAATGGCAGTGACAAGACTGGATTATTCAAAGTTGCCAATGCACAGGAAGGCTGAATATCACTCCCAGAAAAAGCAGATGATATTCCCTGGATCAGTTTTAAAGTAGAAAGTGCAGTGCTGAAGAAGTACTGCTACAGCAAGAAGAGGTGTCCTGAGCTTTGAGAGGAGACTGAGAAAACTCAATATACTTGGCTTCATAATCTGAAAGTTAATATTGTTGTTTTCTATATGTATATCAGGAGTGAAGCTGTCACAATGGAAATAAAGCTGCAGGAAGGGCAACACTGGCAGATGAATATTTAATTGTTAAATATATATGTGTTTATGTATGTATGTATGTATGCTGGTAATTAGATACTCTCCAAATACCAGAGCATAGAGTTTCTGTGCCAGCCTTTCTATTTACAAATACAAGGATCAGAAAACATTTCTGGCTTTCAGCTGGAGCTTGTTCATTTTGTTTGTTGTTGTAGCGTCATTGTCTACAACAGAAGACTGGCTTCAAAACCTCTGTCCCTAATAATGTTTGCTCTCCTTCAGGTGAATATAAAGGACTTTTCTAGTGCAACTACAAAGTTCAGTGAGCATCTACATCAGCTAATTTAAGGAGGTGTGGATGTGTATACATGCTGAAAAAACATTTAATTCCAACATTTGGGCAAGGTTCGCCACATGATGGTAAAGAATGTGGTTAGTCTAATACCAACAATTGTCAGGGACTGTAATAAACATTTCCAAACTCAGTAACCCTGAGGTGTATTGCACTGAGGTATGACTGTAGAGATCTTTTACTGCAGTACTTGTGCGTATTTTAGGAAAGAGGAAGGGAGAGGAAGAGGCTTTGCTATTCTCGTTTTTCATCCTCATCCTGCAGGGGATACTTGTGACTACAGGACATCAAGGCAAGTTTTAGGGTAACTTCCAAGTTCAATCACTGGTCACAAGCTAGAGGCACCCACAGTTAACAGCTTTATGCTTCTGCCTTAAATGAAGTAACTCAAGCATGCTAGAGCTAATCCTTAAAACCCTGAGAATACTACAAGTAAATACATATTAGAGAAAGAGGTTGTTAAAAAAGACCTTCAGTAAGGTGAGTGTGACAATATTATAGAACACAGCCTAGAGCTCTACCACTACATTAGGTTTAAGATCAAACTACATCCACCATTTAGCAGCAGCTGGCTAAAACGATGTACATTTAACAGAACTGGCTTTGAAAAGAAAAATGGCTTTTGAAAATGTTTTGCTGTTGTTATGCATGTTTACAATTTCATTATAGTAAAAATACCCAACATTTTCAGTACATACCTACTTCTGTCCTATAGTTCTTCTAGGGAGAAAAAGAACTTTCATACTGCCAGAATGCTTAATGGCTCTCCAGGAAGGCTTCCCAAGCTACCATTTCTGATAAAGAAGCATGTTAATGTCACACTTTAGCTGCTGGCAGTTCCTATTCTTGCTTTTGGATGCTATATCCATATAACTCTATTATAACCACCCCCTCCACATCAGCTCAATTCTTTGTTAGGGCACAAGACAGAGTATTATCCCTTCAAAAATTACTGCCCAGCTTTAAATTTCATGGCTGTCACATGCAATATCTTGAATGCAGGCATTAGTAGTGCTTCCCAGTGAATTTCAGAGACAATACCATACAATTTTTATCAATAAAGATTTAATTTAGAACAGCCTCTGGAATATTTTTTTAATTTGCTTTCAAATACAGGTAATAAATTTACTGGGATTTCCTCACATATTAGAGGAAAAATGAGGAGACTGTGTTTTTCTAAATTGGGTTCCAACACAAAGTTAAAATGTTACTATGCTTTAATATATAGCAGTAAAATCTTTTGCTTCTACTTTTTTATTTTTCAGAGATGATTTATCATTCTCCCTAATGTTGCCATAAAAGATACTGAATTCTTCAGCATTTGACAAGAACAATCACTTCTTAAGGCTTTTTCACTCCTGAAAGTTGGCACGGAGACAGCTGGGGTAGGGCTTTAAAGAGTACTGACTGCACACACACAGCTAGTTTAGAGTTGCTGATGAATTTTAAATCTGCCCCATAGCTGACTGCACTAACAAGAAATGATGCATTAGTCCTTCCCACAAAGGGAAAATCCTTACATGGCTTGCAGAGCAAGGCTTGCAGTTAGCTGAATTCCAGTCTGGGGGTTGAAACCTGGTGGGAAGTAACTTTTGACGAGAGGGCAAAGGCAGTCTGTGTTCAAATACATATCCTGCATTAAGATGTGCCCACAACACTGCTTTTCACTCACAGACTTTAACCTTTGCTCATCTCAGACATCTGGCTTGGGCAGCCTCATTCTTTCTGGAGGTTTTCTATGTAGCTTTGGAAACCACTGCTAAGCACAGGGAATTGCCACTATTTCTTTTTTCCCCTGGGTCGTTTTTCATCTTTACTACATTGTTCTTCTAAGTCTCCATATTTTATACAGAATCCATACATCTTATTTTCTCCCCTTCCTTTGGAACTTAAAGATGAAGTGGTGCAACACACAGCACAGAGTAGAAGAATAAGGGCTGCTCCTCCTGCTTTACTTCTTTAAAGAAGTTCTCAAAATTCTGAAATCGAGATTCTTCCATTCTGTGATTCAAAAGCAACTTCAAGCATTAAGCAGATGGCACTACACACTTAGAGTTTACATGGCAGCTGCATTTCCTGAGATGAAGGCATCTTCTTCCCTTCACTACTTACTATTCCCTTTTTCTTTCTTGTGAAGGAGGAATCTGAATCTGACTGCTTGATGAGCTCTGGTTATCTTTCTGGCTCTAACGATGAACTCTTTTCTACCTGGCATCTTCAATTTGTCAAGAGCCCTAGAAAGGGATTTAATGTCTGTAGGCTGCCCCAGCCCCATATTGAAGGGTTGGAAATAAAAGTTTCTCATCCCATCAAAAAGAATTTAGACCTTTAAACAATTTACTAGAGTTGATGATAATAGAAATAAGCATGGAGCTGAGCTGTTTACAGAGGTTATGTGAAATTAGGATTATCAGTTAAGTCATGACTAGGGGTAGAGGCTAAGTAGATTCCTAGGATTTTCAAGCACACATAAAAATGCCATGTATTCAAATATATGCTCTCATATGCTTCTCTATGAACTTTTCTCTCATTTATATATGCTTTGAATGACAGAGAACTTGTAAGATCGCTTTAGCAGATAGAAAAAAAAATTGAAAAATAGTTTTGGGGTTTTTTTTACAAACATTTCTGTGTTTTGTATATTTTCTACTGTTTCACTGTCTCTGGGTGGTATAAGATTATCATTCCAGAAGTATATATGAAAAGCGTCTCAAATAATTTGTAGTTGACATGAAATATAATTATACTGAAATATATCATGGCAACCTGATAATTAAATCTTCTAAAATACAATTCTTCTCATGCCAGTAAGAGGAACTGATATGTGCTGTTCAAATGAAACCTGGATGAATTTCAGTGAATGCTACTGCAAGAGCAGATACTCACCTTCACGTGCTCTCAGACCAGAGGTCTGAAAGGGTTAGCAAAAGTATGTGAGATAGCTGTAGGCTGTGTTCAAGAGAGTGGTTACACACTTAAACACTCAAAATTGTCATTAATATTGACCAATAATTGTAATTCTAAGCTAAATGCTCTTGGCCCATTCTAAAGAGAGTAAAACTCTATAATAATGTGCTGTTTTCAGACATTCTGATGTGCTGTTCAAGTTTGAATTTTTGGAAGCTGGTTCAGTTAGCAAAATTGTTTCACATATACAGGGTAGTTTGAAAAGAGAAAAAAAATGCCCTTGCTAGTCTTATGTCTAGGGTGATTTCTCTCAGTTTACTGCCAGAATTAGAGATTGTCTACCTTTAATACAGTCACAGTACAGCAAAATCAAAATATTTTGATTTCCTGTCTGATGGACTTTCTCATCCTGACAGATAATGGTCAGATAATCAAAACAGAAGATACTCCAGCACCAGTCCCTAGAGCAGTCCTAAAAATGTGATTGCAGAGAGGTCCTGTTCATAGATACACAGTTTTGCTCTAAGCGCAGCTTTACATTTACCCCTGTGCAGCAAAACCTTTAAACATATCTGTGTTTAAATATGCTCCTGAATCAGAGCCATAGCTAGCTATCAGAAAGCATCTGTTCTCTGATGCTGCCTCAACCTGGTTTAGCTCCCAAATTTTCTATTTAACATAGGAAATGTAAGTCTATGCCAAGACTTGTTTTCTGGAGTTACTTGTCACCAGGATGCAGATGGCTAATGCTGCAATTTGTAATTCTTATGAGCAACATCCCCCCACCATTGCATATCTTAAACTGTGTGTGCTTTAGATCAGATTTTTACCTAGGCTGAGAGAGCTCTGATCCTGATTGGGGCTGGGGAAAAACCCTGTAGGCTGAAAGGTAAATAGTAATCGGAAAATAGACATTGGTACTACTAGCATACTGTCCTGTGAGCTGACAACATACTCAGCAAGGAATCAGAAGAGTACCCAGGAACAAGATAAGTTTGCAGGGGTTAGCTACCTAAATGATGTCAGTTAAATTAAATTATTTATTTTACATTTAATTGTAAATTATTTAATTGTAAAAAGAAGACAAAGGTGATAAAAATAACTCTGAGAGGCAAATGTCTAAGACCAAAATGATGGATTAAAGTACAGGGTCAGATTGGCAGATGATTTATAAATTGTCATTGATGGAGCTATGACAGTTTCCTCTGCTGAGAACTTGTCCCATATAAGTTCATGATTATAAGATCAAAAGAACTAGAAGAACTATTAGGTTTAGTTTTAAATTGAGGCAGCAAATGTTATGATATTCGTGGTGTGTATCAAGTAGCCGTCCTCCATACAGACCTTCTTACATCTTAAAATTTTATGCATTATATGCAGATAAGTATTGCCAGAAGCACTTTCTATTACCAGATACTACTGGAATGAAAGATAGGCATGGAACTTGGAAGGAGAGTTTCGTCGTATTTCTTTCTTGAATTAGTTAATAAAAATCCTTTTAATAAAGCACTGAATACCAAGAGGGGTAAGCTTTTACATTAGAAGCATTGGTACTTTATATCAGGACCTGTTCAAGAAAAGGTATTATTTCTCTTCATAATTATTTCCTATTAATACTGCTAATATCATTGCACAGTATTTTAACAGAACTCTCTTTGATGAATTTTAAAAGTAGAAATGAAACTGCAGGCTAAAGTTGTTCCTCATAGCTAGCTCTCATTTGAAGTGGAAATGAGGGATTTTCATTGACCTCATTTTCTTTGTTCTTGTGGTGGTGGATAGCCACTTCTGAGGAGTGCATGAAATACAGCCATTGCTTTTGGCCCAGGACCACTATCTCTACACTGATATTATTCATTTGCACAATTAATTACAAAGAAGTGCTGGGATTTATAACAGAAATAAAGTGACAATGAAAGGCTAGAAGAATTAAGCCCCGTGGAGCTTTCAAGTAGCAAGAAGTCAGGTCCCTGAGCTTACTCAATAAAGCCTTTCGAACACACTTAAGCCACATTAAAGCCAGTTGCTAGCCATCATCTCTTTCTTTTGGAAGCTGTAATGTTTTGAAGTTGAAACCAAAAATCTTAATTCTAAGTTTTAGAAACCGTGTGAGAAGGAAATATACAGTAGAAGCAGCCCAATATCCAACGCAGCAAACTCTTTGCTTATCTTTCTCTGAAAATGGTAAAATACATTAGGAAATTACAGAAATGCAGGCAACAAAGCTTCTAAAACAATTCTTGTAGGTCAGGAGGCCAAAGGAGCTTGTAAGATTTAATTTAAGAATGTTTTTAAAGAACTTTAATTTGATAGAAGTTACAAACAGGAAAAAACATGCTGATCTTTGCAAATAGCCAAAATTATTGAAACCTTGAGACACCAGACAGAGTAACAACACTCATGTTCCCATATTCTTCCTGTAAGTATTCCTTAATTGCTAATTAATAATTTGTGCAATAAACTAGCTTTAGCCACATCTCTTTGTGGCCCAAATAATTATCTCTTTTTGTACCTCTACATTTTTAAAATATGCAGTTGCCATAAACAAGACTGGATATGAGAGGTCCAGATTATTCACATTATCATTAATTGTGTATGATCCATGGAGTCCTGGAGATAAAACTGGAGTTCACATATTTACATTAACAGTAAACAAATTATTTGTGAAAACTTCATTTCAGATCAGTAGGAGTATTGCCCAAGTAATGACTTTTAGTTCAAATGTAAGCTTAAATTTCCCCTTGAGCTGCTATTTTATATATATATATAAATATATATATACACACACACACATTCTGTAATTTACTTTTCCATGCAATACTTACTGTGTAGTAGTACAGCACCAACTGTGTTAGCCACTAAGTTTAAGTCAGTCATTTGTTCCCAATACTGTTCAGCTAACTAAAATTTCTTGCTGTCTACCACAATGCTCATTATCCAATCCAAATGAGAGCTGGGGGAAATGTTTTTAATGATATATTAATATATCAATCCGAAACAGCACAATCGTCTTAATTTACTTCTAACACATTTTTAAACCATCATTGTATGTCAGTGAGCTGATCAAGTTTATAATGCTCAACAAAAGTTTGTTACTGTGATGATTTGTACAACATTGAAGTGTAGTTATAAAGGCCTATAATTACTTTGTATTAGAGAATTATTCATATTACCATATTACTAATAATTCCTCATTATTCATCAGTTCTTTATGAAAAAAGAGAAAGCAGGCCCTTATCATCAGGGTGTTAAAAACTACATGTAAGTAGAAAAAGAAGATCTAAGTGGTTACTTATTTTACTTTTTCACAGGGACAAAAAAACAATTAGATATTATTGTTGAAAAAGCACGATTTAAAATTGGGAATTACCATAAATAAACCTGACTGTTTGATATTAACTCAGGGATCTTTTCTATAGGCCTTATAATGAAGTCATTAATTATATTATGCTAACCTGCATTTTTATGTTCAGACAGTGAACAAGATACCCAGAAAATAGGTATGTATGGCAGCTTAGTCATAATATGATTAAGACCTTCCTCTTACTTTTTCAAATTATAAAATTAAAAAATGTTTTACTCAAGGCAATTAGAAGGCCAAACTAGTTAAAATTAATGGTTAATTAAAATTATTTGTGCTTTGCAAAAAAATTCTTTATTTCTTGTAAGATCATTGCCTTTATGGATATACTTGGATAATAAATTCAGGGAATATGTTTTCTTTCTAAAGTAGTTGAAATCTTTTGTTCTGAGCCAATCAGCAATTCATCATACAGGTTTATAATTTCAGTTTTATACCAACACTGAAGCAGCAATCTGTTTTTCAGTGGGCTTTATTCCTACA
Source organism: Parus major (assembly GCF_001522545.3). Classification (NCBI taxonomy): domain Eukaryota; kingdom Metazoa; phylum Chordata; class Aves; order Passeriformes; family Paridae; genus Parus; species Parus major. The sequence continues at coordinate 217,127 of NW_015379261.1, read as the reverse complement.
GTTAAGGCAATGTAATGCCAGCTTAGAAAGTGCATTTTTGTATCATCATCTGTCACAAGATTGCCGTATGATTCAAAGGAAGTCACTTAAACCAGACTTTTGAGAGGAAAGATGTTCCTCATTTTCTTTGTGCTTATCTTGTCACAGCAAAGTTTTCATTTGCAAAAATGCAGCTCCAACTGAAACTAATAAAAGTTAGGCTGTGAAAAAAATAAACCAAAAAAACTATGAAAATATGTATGTAGACAACTCAAAATGGGCAAAGACAATCTTAAATCTGTATTTTTCTAAAGTTTATACTTCACAAATTCATTTTATTTAAAAACAAATAAAATAGAAAATGGAAATATCCTCATGTAGAGCCATTGGAAAACATTAAAACCAGTCAGAATGCCAGAACTCAAGGGACAATTACATTCTATTAACTATTTATGTCTAAAATGGCTTATGGCTAAGTCCTAGTGGGGAAAATCGGTCTCCAGTGATTTGCCTGAGGGTTAAAGGGAGCAGAGGTGATAGCTTTCAGAACCTTCTACCCTTTCTTTTTACTAAGCTCCTCTTTTCTGCTGTTACTATCCATCCCATATGAAAAGTAAAATGCCCAGATTGAACTATTTATCATCCTATTGCATTTCATGCCTCAAGGATTAAGTAAATATTTAATAATACTGAGGAATGTTGAAACACCAAAGCTGGGAAAAAACTGTAAAAGATTCTACTAAGCTTGAAACCTGTCATCCAGCTAAGAAAACCTTTTTGGGCATCTCTTTTCAAGGTGTGGCCATCTGAAAGGAATTATTGTTTGCCTCTGTTATTCCTCTGACCCCCAATAGATATAAACTTTAGGGTGAGATACATTGGCTAGTAAGGGTTCTGCTCCCTCTTTACTGCCTGCAGAGGAAATCTAGATGACTACCTTGGATTGATTGCCTAAACAATGAGCAGCAAAGTAATGTGAGATTAAAATCAACTACTTCAGTTAGCATTCATCTGGGAGAGGAGGGATGACAGGAATTTTTTCCTATACAGAATGACCAACACATGATTTTCCACATTTTATTTTAAGCTTAGAGTTTGTTAAGATTATTCAACAGTCAATTTACATTTCTTTCTGTGAGTAGTGTTTTTAGGGCATTCAGACATTTTATCCTAATGCAAGTCTTCAATGTTATTTCATTTCTTATTTTCCTCAGGTTCTGAGATTTTTTTTCCCCATTTTTTACTGTTCTGCTACACCAGTAGTACTTGTATTTTAATGAGAGGAGATGGAGGCCATGTCACTGATACCAGCTCACATGATTAAACAGAGATGAGAGGAGAACAATCTCTCTCTCCCTCTCTCTCTCTCTCTCTCTCTGTAATGTGTTCTTTTGAAAATAACAAAATCTGATCATCTTTACTAAATTACAGGACTTTTAACCAGTAGTTTCAACTGTTTTGCTGTGCAGATTTGCTCCTTCAACAGTGAATTGAGCTGAAACAATGATTTACAGCCTACTTACTTCCTTCCTGAAAGTAGCACTTTTCAACAGTTTTGTCAGGTGAGGGAAAAAATGTCATTTATAAAACTAATCACTTTCTAACTTTCTTCTTACGTGTTGGTGATAACTTTGAGACATCTTTTTTTTTTTTTTTTTTTTTCAGCAAAAAGGAGGTAAAATGTTTGTGCATAAGATGTGAGTTGTAAATTTTGCAGTTCTACAATTTACCCAGTAGTTATATATACTTCTGGCCTGGAGGCACCATCCATGGTCCTCTTTGTGTCCTGTTGTCCCAGAAGTTCTAGCTTTCTGCTCTGAGCATTTCTGTTACTCCTTTTATGTGCAGGGAGTAGAGAGTAAATGGTCAAGTGTCTCCCTCCTCAAACCCCGAAGAACAAAGAGGAAGCAATGTGTTCTGGACTCCATGCCCACAGAATCATAAACTTGATGTTTTATGAAATGTTTTCTTGAAGTAGCCGTGAATGTCTGTGGCTACATTTTGGAATGCTCTTGCAAAACTGGTTTGTGGCATTTAAAATTTCTTCTTGTCAGTTGAGCCCTGTGTTTTTGTTCATTTTTCTTCCCACTCTGATACACAAGTTTTTATGAGAAAAAACAGAGATAAAAGCATATTTTTTAAAAGGGTTTTCCTTACAGTAACAGTGATCAGCCATTGTATGTAACTGTGTTCTCCTTTATGTCTGAAGATTTCTTGTTGCACTTAATATATAGCAGCAGCACTTAAACCAACTCTTCTACCAGAGGAATGTTCCTGGTGGATTTTGTTGACAGGTTTCTTCCTTATGGTTCACTGTATGTCTGAGCGACCAACAGCCAGCAATGAAAAGCGACAGCTGATGAATGACACTGTGTATTTTAACTTTTTTTTCTGTTTTTCTCTTGATTCTGCTGCACTTCTCTTCATACGGATTTCTCAGTCTCCGCTAAGCTGAGCTCCTTCGGGATACTCCCTCACGGGGAGTTATGTTTATCTCAGTTCCCTGGGTCAGGGAGAAAACTCCAAAGCTCGTTAGGATCTTGTTTCTCGTGTTTATTAGGATGTTATCACAAAACTTGGCAGGTCCTCCCCAGACCTTTTGCTCAAGTTCAATTCATCCTGTCCTTTTGGCTCACTTTGGCTCTGAAGGCACAAAATGGCCCCAAACTGCGCAGCCTTTTTATCTTTATACTCATTCTTATCCAATTAACAATAGACACGTAAATTATTTTTCTTAATGACCCATCACCTGTGTGCTACATTGCAGCAATTTCTATCAAATCACTTACTACTACCCAAAAACTTCTAGAAGTAAATGAAGAAGAAAGAAGGAAAAGAGACAACACCTTAAATCCTCCATCTTGTCTTCTATTTTCTAAAGTAGTTTAAACTCTTTTTCACCCAGTAACTTAAGAAAATTTTCTAATCTACACACTCACACTTTTAGCTTTTCTACCTAACTTTAACAGTTGTTTTCATGTAACACCATGAAAACATGCATATAAATTTCATGTTATATGAAATTCAGTGTTCTCTTGGATCTCAGAGCTAGGCATCAGAGACAAGGGAACACGCTCTGTGTCTCAGACTCCAACAGTGTGTTAAAGAATAAAAAAGGATATGCCCACTGTGAAAATCATGTGCAAATAAGTAGCAAACAAGTGGTAAACCCAAACAGCAGGAATCCATACTTCTGTGTTAACTCATACAAGAGGCTGTTCCTCTACTTTGTGTCTATTGATGTTTGTTATCACCACCCACTATTCAAAAATGGCATTATAAAATGCCCACTTCCAACTAAACCAGGCTAGTGAGGCACATAAACAGCTTTGTTTCAGTTACTGTTGTGCTAAAAATGACAGGATGAACTAAGTACCTTATATAATATATGCTGAATAGCAGGGACACTGATATTTGGCTACATTATCAGATACTATGGAGTTCTTCAGAAAGCAGAAGACAAGAATAACACAGAAACCCTTTTGTGTTGCAATAGGCTTTTCTGTGATGATTAAGCTGAGTGATCAGTGACAAGGAAATATGACAGAGGAATTATTTTAACATTATATATATATATACATATATGTATATGCATATATATATATATATATATATGAAAATAAAAAAAAGTGTGAAGAATTAAAGCAAATATCTAGTGCTGATACAGCAAAGACTTTTAGTTCCCTTATTGGCTTCATATGGAAGTGATTCACTTCTGCTGATGGCTTTGGTGAGCTGACTCAGGCTCAGCTGTGCAGCCCAGCCAGTAGGAGGGAAGAAGGCAGAATGCTGGTGCTGAAAACAGGAGAGGAAGAACAAGTGTGTAAAGGAAGGGGAACGATAGGATTTTGCCTTTTACTGGAAGGGCTGTTGAATTAGATCAGCTTTTATGTAGAGCTAAAATTTTAAAAATGTATTACCCAAAAGGCATGAAAAACTCACCTTAAAGCCAAATGGAAGATAACTGTATGTTTCACCAATTCATTTGTCAGCCTCTATCTTCAGAGACAACAGCTTAAGCTTTGCATTTCAGTGTTGAAAAACCATTTTTGCCTCAAGGCTTGCCAGGAGTTTAGAAATATTTTTGCAGTGAATTTACCTCAGGTTTTTATTTTGCTCACAGTGGTGAGCTGAACTCTGGAATAATTAGGGCATCATCCTCTGATGTTGTATTGCACTGTGGTAATGTTTCTACTTCTGCTCTACAGAGCTTCAGAGGCACATCTTGAGGTCAGTAACTTCATGTACAGTGGTGGATTGACCCTGTCTGGATACCAGGTACCCACCAAAGCCTCCGCCACTTCTCTCTGCAACTGGACAGAGAAGAGAAAGTACAACAAAAGGTTCATGAGTTAAGGACTGGGAGAGAGATCGTTCACCAAATACCATCATGGGAAAAGGAGACTTGAATTATAAATGTTAATTGAATTTATGACTAACAAAATCAGAGCAGGATAATGAGAAATAAAATAAGATCTTGAAAACACCTTCCCCCATTCCTCCTTCCTTCCCAGTTCCATCTCCTTCACCAGTGGTGTAAGGAGAGAGGAAATGAGGGTTATAGTCAATTTGTCACACGTTTCTGCCACTGCTGAGGGAGAGGAGTCCTTCTCCTGCTCCAGCATGGTCCCTCCCCTGGGAGACAGCTCTCCATGAGCTTCTTCAATGTGGGTTCACCCCACAGGCAACAGCTGTCTGTGAACTGCTGCAATGTGAATCACTCTTCCACAGGGTGCAGTCCTTCAAGGACAGCCTGCCCCAGAATGTGTCTCCTGTGGGAGACACAAGTCCTACAAGGAAACCTCTCCAGCATGGGTTCCTCTCTCCATGGGTCTGCAGGTCTTTGCCAGGACCCTGCTCCAGCACAGGCCTTCCATAGGTTTATTGCCTCTCTTCAGGCATACCCCTGCTCCAGCATGGGCTATCAGGAGTCTCCAGGGGCTGCAGGGATCTCTGCATCCCTGTGGATCTCCATGGGTTGCAGGGGCACAGCTGCCTCACCATGCTCTGCACCACAGGCCACAGGGGAATCCCAGCTCTGATCCCTGCACCTCCTCCTCCACTGACCTTGGTGTCTGCAGAGCTGTTCCTCTCACATCTTCTCATCCTGCTCTTCCCTGGCCACAATTACAGCTGCACAATCTTTATTTTTAACTGCTTAAATCTGCTATCACAAGTGCATTATCACCATTTCCAATTGGCCCAGCCTTGACCAGTGGCACATCTGTCTTTGGACCTGGCAGGGATTCTGCCAGGTGTGGAGGAAGCTTCCAGCAGCTTCTCACAGAAACCAGCCCTGTCAAGAGTTTTGGATAAAAATGATGTCAATATTATTTGGTGTGTATGATACATGAACAGAAAGGGTTTCTTGAGGCCCAGGAATACTTTTTGTGGGCATGGAGCTGCAGATATACTTAAGTTTTGCATTTACTGGAAAACATAAGGAAAGACAGACTAGTATCAGCATCCACTCATCCACTTCTTTTTTCCCCATGGCAAATGCTTTCTCAATATGAGCCATTACCCTCATGCCCTCAGAGAGGCAAATTTAATTCACCATGCTCAGACTGTTTGTTTTCAAACATTGTGGTCATAGTAAAAGCAAGTGATTATTAGGAAAACTGATTAATTGATTGGTACATATTTATGGGAAAACTCATTTAACCTGGAGCTGTGGGGATGTTGTACCTAGCTGGATTGCAGGTTTCAGAGCTCAGGGAATGATATAAACACAAAGTGAATTAAGTAGTTTGTATGCTTCTGTCCACAGGAAAATAATTTTACAAGGAATAATTAACAGTGCTTCAAAAATAATAATCTTAAAATAACAGTTTCTGGCCATATAAGTCATTAATTTTTTACTAAGCAAGGAGTGTGTGGCAAAAAGCCTGACACATTATTACATCCTTCCAACATTGTAGCTTCCATTATTTCTTTGAAATCCATACCTTTCATGTTCAGTTCATTAACACTGATCAAAGCAACTATCTTTCTAATAAAGTAATTTTTTCCTTGTAATCATTTGTAGATGTTTCACTTCATGTAATATTTTGGATACTCTTTATTCTGAAATCTCATTTCTAACATTAGGCTATGGTCAGAGAAGTGATATTATAGAAATGATATCTTGATTTATTTTATTTCTCTGAATGATATTCACAGCAAGTCTCATTTTAGAAGTAAAAACAAGATTTTTGTAACTGCCAATACTGTACTTCATAACTGGTACTTGCAAAATCAGCTTTTTATCAGATGGCAATGTCTGCAAAAACACAGCATTTCTTCATGCTATATGAGATTAACTTTCAAAAGTAATTTCTAATCTTGCAATTAACATATTGCATGCACAAATCTCAGAAATGACTAGAGTTACACCTCTCACTAAACGTCAAGGTGTATGGTGGCCTGAGTTTTTATATAGGAAAATCTGCTTTGCACGTTGGGAAGGCTGAAACCCAGCTGTTCAGCCCCTCCATCTGGCTCTGATTCATCTCTGAGTCTCAATGAAGATGGTAGCTCAGTAAATTCACATCTTTTAGGGAATCTTTGTAGGATATTATCCTCAAACCCCCCCTCAAGTGGGGTTTGAGGATATGAGCCATGTCCTGAACTAACATCTCTAGTATTGGAAAGTCAAAAATATTTTAACTGGCTAAGATGAGGTCAAAAGTGGTGGCAGAATCATCAGACAACACTCTGGAGGTTTAGTGGGTGATTATTAGGAAAAAAAATAGAGACAATGGAAAAACATGCAGTCAAATGGGGATTCCTGCTCTTCCAAAAATTTCGTTGCTAAAGACTTTTTTTTCTATTATATGTTCTGATAGATATCACTCTTGATCTCCTTGTCCCACAGTTTATTTTTTTTAAAATTTCAGTGGTACTGCTGTGATGCATTAGAAAAGGTAAGCATAGGTTTGATTCCTTCTCCCTTCTAATATTTAAAATTATTTAAGCTTTCCATACTAAGAGAGAGGAAAAAGGTCTCCATGCAGAGCCTGAGAGACAAAACAAATTTTAGGGAGTGCAAAATGCAATAATTATTTACTAGAGGTAGAAGAACAATGGATTCATTTTGAAATGGCAGCATTTGCTGATGGAAGTAACTACAGTTTCTCCATGCATGCTGAAGAATCTCTTGTTATTTTTTCAGAAAGGTTCTTTTTGTTATGCTTTATATACATTAACAGCAGCCTTAGTAGGGAATAAACATTTTTATGCCTACTAATAAACTTCCCCATTCCAGATTATTATTCTGTTGTTAAACTACCTGTCATATAATTGATTGGCATCAGAGAGGTTTTTCTGCTACTTCTCTTTGTTGTTTTTGGAAATAATAGTGTTTGTGTGTCATTCTAGGGTGAAGCTGAAATCCTCTGCTTTGTCAGTGATAAAAACAAAGATTTATTGAGAAGTTGTTCAATATTTCCATGAGCTTCACCTATAAAATTGTGCACTGGTGAAAAGATATGACAAAAAGAGTTATTGTGGTGTGCAGTGAGGTACTTAATCTCATTAAAGAGTTAATATTTAAAATGCAGAATGTACAATAATATACTAAGCATATATACTTATATGGCTAAAGAATTATGTCTCATGAGCCTGGGGATATGAATAAATACAAAGACAGATACTGTAGTAAGATGTATTCAATATCATTAATTATGTAAGGGCTGACAATATTTCAGTCATATTCCTCTGTTTTACTATGCTAATAACCTAAATGTTCATCACAAAGATTTTTCCATGGGTGTTTTCTGCCTGAAGAAACGTGTTATTAATTATTACTGTTTGTTTTGGGAAAAAAATTGTCGTCTTTGAGGTTAAGTGGGATCCATCTCTTAAAAGTAAAATTTAATCTCATTTTCAAATCAGGTTAAAACCAACCAACCAAACAAAAACAATAAGCGCCCCTGAAGGTTGAGACTTTGCAACTGAGCTAAACATAATCTTATTTGAAGAAGCTAGGGTTGGAAAATAGCAGGTAAACCAGACCAGCATAATTATTCCAGAAAAACATATAGGTTGGCCAAACATATTTTTAGGTTTTTGAAGATCTAACAAATGGTGTTCAATCAGATATAATCCCAACACCAGGAAATTCTTCCACCCCTTTTAGAATGGGCTCTTGAATCCTTCCTATAGACAGTTGGATGCCTCAGAAATTTTCTTCTTTCTTGTGCCATTCCCTTAAATTGGAGGCAGTGGAGACAAGGAATTGCTCAGAGTTCAAAATTAAAGCTGTCATGGTATCCCTACATCTAGAAACTTGATTTATGCCTCCAGAAAGTGGTGGATTTTTCCTATACTTCTATCATGACTTCTAGTATTTTTGGGCAGACTATCTTGTATAACAAAGAGTAGTGATTTTCAGAGGACTGAAGCCTTCTTTTTTCTATCAGTGACTCCCTGTGCAGTCAAGCCAGAACAAGATTGTGCCTTGCTGAACCCATTTTAGGTTTCTAGCACTGAAGGAATGTCCACATTGACTGATCATTCTGCTGAGACATGGAAACAGACTGATCAGCTCTCTGTGACTGAAGAGTCTGCAACAGAGTCAGAAAAAGGAAAATTCCACAGGCTGATTTTTTAAAATTCTGTTTCTATTTTCTCATTTCTGATGCAATAACACATAATGTTGCTGACAGCACATTAACCCAATATGCAGTAGGATGCATTCCATTTTGGATTTTTTCCCTTCTGAATTTGGTATGCAGCTTGGCTTTCTGTGTCCAGCATAGTACAAATCCACACCAGAAAATTATTTTTGTAGGTGAGGCATTGAATTCCCGATGTCAGATGCAGTAAATATGGCAAACTCAAGCCAAAGAAAGTCAGAATTTCTCACTGGATGGGACAGATGACTGTGGGTCCTGGCTGTTCCTGATTTGACCTTTCTGGTTTTTGAAATCACAGTACCTCTTCATAGCCTGGTTTCTACCTCTTTTTAGAGTTTTTTGGGTCATCTGCCCCATGATAGTTGAGAAAAACATCCCTTTTAAAGAATGGGGCAGATGCCTAGAAACTTTTTAACCTGGAAAGCTAGTCATATAATCATTAATGCTTTTGTAAGTCTATATTCACTGCAGTAAAGCCAATGTTATGCTGTATCACCCAGCTGCTACATCTAGACAGATGTAGCAGATATACAGATATAAAAAAGAACAAATTTTAGAAAATAATCAGCCTCTCAGGGATCCTGACAGTGCATGTAATGTAAAAATGCCAGTTTCACTGAGAACTTAGAAGGGCCCCCATGATGCGGTAGATGATTCTGCCTGCCAGATTTCCCTGGAGTGGAAGCCTCTCCCTCTTGATATATGACACAGACTAGGAGTTTTCAGTAGTTCCTACTCAACATGGAAATGACAGATGTAAGTTTTAACCTTAAAATGATGAAATCAAGAGAGAAAAGTAGCATGCAGAACCTCATACACAAATACTGCCCTGAAAAGAGAGATGTAAAGAAGGGTCATGGCCCCATCAGCAGTGCCTTGACCAGTAGGACACATCACCAGGAGAAAAGAAACTCTACTTCTGGGCATCTGCTGAGCTTTCCTGTTGTTAATGTCCTTTCAGAGACCCAGGAGGCCCATTCAGAGCACTGGAGCCCACTGTACTTCAATGTGAAGCACACCCACATTTCCTTCTCATGCCATTTGTAGGAACAGCTGGGAAAAGAAGTGGACATCAATTTGATTACAACTCCAGCTGAGTTGTAGGGAAATAAATAAAATTTGATACATCATTTTAATAATATTCAAAAATGTGCAGACAAATGCTGAAAAACAAAATAATGGTATTGGGATTTATTACCAGCCTTTGTTGTCAACATAGTGTGTACCATCACAGATTATCTCTTATTATACACAAAAGTCTCTTTAGAGCACTGTTTCTGTATTTCTTGCAAATGGGAGACAGCTCCTTCTGTGTTATTATTTTATTGATATAGTGCCATAAGTGCACTCAGCAAATGTCCATAAAGTCTCATTTCAATAGACCTTTTTTATTATGGGCTTTTCTTCCTGTTATTTCCTCCCTTCATGCTTACCTGTGTTTTCCCTGATCACAAGCCTTTGATAATCAAGACATTAAGGATTATATGTTTGACTTTTGCTTTTTTTTCCTCAAAACATACCTTTTTTGAGATGCATTGAGGAAAGTTAAGTGTTTCTCCTGATATTGCATTACCGTTTACTGACCCCTGACCCACAGGGTTAAATCAAAGTCTGTCCACAGCCTTTATAAGAAATCCAAGGAGTACCCCTTAGGAGAAGAAATGAGTTGCTTTTGGCAGAATCCTTTTTGCTTTTAAATATTTTATGAAGCAAAATGATTAGGCTTGACATGCTTTGGCATTCTGCCTATTTCAGTCCAGTCAGAGCAAATATAAGCTACTTGTCGAGTCATTATACAGCGCGTTTTCCTGACCATGAAAACAATGATGACCTCTCAGACTATAAAAGCAGTCTCAAGAGACAGGACTTAAACAGCATCATGACATAAGCAAAAGCAATTGCAGCTTGCAGAGCTACCAAGTGTGGCTCGATAACCCAAAGACTTCAGGCTGTGGGAAAAAAAAAGAAGCTGAAGTCAAAAAGCATCTGTCAATAATCTAAGTAAGAGCACCACAAAAGAAAGCAAGAACCAGTTCACACTCTGAGAGAAGGATTAATATGTAGAATTTGTAATAATAACAGACCACTAGAAAATTAATTAATAAGATTAGAAATAAAGTTACAAAACATGCTAATTTATTCACCATTAAAAGGGTGATTGGAGTCAGCAGGTTTGTAGTGAATTTGGTATATTTGCACTATATGAGACCAATTCTTTGTTTCTTCTAGAAACAAAGTCTGTATCCTATCCTGCTGTCATTGTAGGTGCAGAGCCAGGAGCTGTACTTGATGATCCTTGTGGGACCCTTCCAACCCAGGATATTCTATGATTCTTCTGTCCTCCCCTGTCAGAGGAATCTACCTCAGTGTGATACCTCAAGAAGTTTTGAAGTGTATTTAGTAATTGTATTTAAATAGAAAAGTATTTAATAACCTCTCAGATACCTTTGTGCATTGTCACAGCCAGCAAACATTTGCTGCAGGTTCTCACTGCTTAGTACTGCCACAAAACTGCCTCCTTCTGCTGTGCATTGGTTTGGAGTGACCAGCAGAATTGTGCAGATGAGCTACACAGGTATATTCAAAGGAAAACATGGGAAATCCTGGCTGGGCAGAGTCTGAGATGAACAGGAGAGTTTTAATCTGCTCCCTTTATGCTCCAGCTGTAAATCTGTGGTCTCTGAAGAATAATCTGTCCATTATGTCTCAATTGCTGAAAATGTCTGCTGTGATTTCTCTAAGAAGCTTCATAATTTCACAGAGAGTTTGTTGCTTTTCCCACAACTCTTTGCTTTAAAGTCTAATAACTAAATAATGTCATCAGGTGTATGGACATAGCTCCCACTGGCTTCAAAAGCAAATGAAGAAGGGAAATTTAACTTCATCTATGTAAATGAGGCCTTGTCATGCCATGCAATGCTGCAGAAACTAAGGCAGTTGTGCTAGCAAAACTTTCCTAGAAGGCAACTAGAGTTTGATGCAAGAGAAAAATGAAAGAAATTGTGAGGAAGGGACTATGAGGGAGGGATATGAGTGTACATTTAGCCCTCTAAAGGGGTGCAGCCATATAACCAGTGCTTAATTCAAAACCTATGCCCCAAGAGCAGTAAGCTGCATATTAAAATAATTTTTTTTGGCAGTAAACTGATGAACTTTAAGAGTGCTGTGAACTGTGTGCCATGTGTATACATATTAATCAAAAAGCCTTTTGGTTACACTAATATTCAAGGTATGATTTAGAGACTCAAAAGCAAGAAAATGACCAGGATAAGCCAGAATTTATTATTTTTGAGTACTAAACTCAGGGGTTCATAACACTGCATATTGTTCCTAGACTTTTTCAGTATCAGTAGTGTCTGCTGAAAACTGAGGAAAATAGATCGACTGGGAAAAGAGACACTCTATTAATGATATTATATTGTAAAGTTATTGATTAAAGTTAGTATTTTCACTATTCCAACCTTCAAATTACCATCCCCACAACAAGGTTCTGATTTCAGATTATCCCTTGTCTGGGCAGGTTGAAAAAAGGATGTTTATCATAACCATCATGTTTGCCAGAGCAGAAAAACCTCCACTTGCTTTTAGTTTACCAAAAGAGATGATGAAATTTAGTGTGTGTTTACTTTCTAGTTTTTCCCATACACCCTCATGTCTTGTTTCTGGATACTTAAATATGTTGTTTCATGTACCTTTCCACATCTTTCCACTCATCTATGACCTCTGTTAGAGAAAGGCTATCACAGGAGATTGGTTTATGCCAGTTTTGCAACTCATATATTCTCTGGAATGTGCAGGCATTAATGAAGGTGCTAATGCCATTTTATGCCTAGCTTTTGTTCTGGGTTAAGCCTTGCTTCTGGAAAGAAGAGGATGTAGTACGGAGATGGCTTAAGCAAAGTTGTATCTTGCTCTCTTGTCTTTCTTCCACAATATTGCACTGTCTCAGTTAGATAAACAAACAGGATTGTTTTCCTCTGTTGGACAGGAATCCTGACATTACCTCTTTAAAATGCCAGAAGACATTTAGTCTTAGACACTTCTCTGTGCACAAATGTATTTAACTGGTTGTTGTAACAGAATAATTTACATGTGTTCAGAGGCAGTGAAGCATGTGGGTGAGCATTTCTTTCGAAGTTCATGTCAGCTGATAGACAAATAACTTCAATGGCTTTCTTTGATTTGTCTGAAAGCATTTACAATTAATTGCTGCTTCTTGATACTTGTTGCACTTGCCTGAAAAGTTTCTAGATTAGATGTCTGTTAATTGAGCAGAGGGCATTTTAATGTGACATTAACACGCTGACATATCAGATTGTAATTTAAGCATCAGTAAATTTGGGAATAGTCAGCAATTAGTAAATATATGTCTAATTATACAGTGCAGAATTATACAGAAGCAGGTTGAAGAAAATGTTTAATTATTTCCTTATTATTCTTTAGTCTTCTGTGCTTCTAACAGGAATACTCTAGCTTGGTTCTCCATCTCAAGTTTAGAAGACTCAGTCCTGGTGTTTCTTTTAGAGTTTTCAAAAAAATTGATAGAATTATCTTTTTTTTTTCTGATAAATTTGTGATAAATTTTTAACCAAACATCACTTTTGGAGGAAGAGGATGACATCTTTCTGTAGAATTTTCAGAGTTTGGAATTGGGAAAAATCAAGATATTTCCTGAGTATAAAACATATAACAATTGTTCTTCCCTCAGTCTCCCTCATGGACTGTGTTGTTGTCATGCTCTAGGAAAGGTACCTCACAGTTTAGTGTTCCCCAAAAACCACACACTATTCACTCTCTCACCCACATTTTCCCCCTCCCCAATGCAGCAATTAATTGGAGGAACAAAAGACAAAAATCACAGGTTTGGATAAGAACAATATTAATAAAAACACTGTACAAATAGACAGTGCAGAGTTCAACCTGACCACAGCCACACTGCCCTGACCATTCCCTCCAAGCCAATATTGTTGATAATATCCTGTTGTTAGGGGATCTCAAAACATGCTGTAGTCCAAGGCAGAGTAAGTATGCAGAAAAAATAGATTGGCTGTCTCTTGTGTGAGTAAATCATCTTTTATAATAAACTCTAGATGTCACCCAGATAAATGGCTTCCAAAAGAGAAGTGATTTCCAGTGCAGACACTCAGGTTTTATTGGGTCCTGACATTTTCAAGTATGCTCCAACTCCAAATCTTATTCTTCGTACTGTATTCCCATTAAAACTTAGACAGTCATAATTTTCCTTCACATTTTTAGTTCCCTGGGTCTAAACAATTATAGGTCCTCATAAACTGAGATGACAGAATCCTAAAATGAGCTCTAATTTGAGTAATCTTTTCCTTTTACTAATTTAAAAGCCCAAACTGCAGTGCATCATCTTATGCAAATTACATCACGTATGGAAAAATATGGGTATTAAGAGGCTGTGAGAGTGACTGCTAGTGATTAATGAGTCAAATATTCAGCCATTTGCTGTAACCACCCTGGTGCTGTAAGAGACTGGAATGTTGGTGCTAATGGCTCAATTTGCTAGGTGTGCACCTGAGACTGGCCCAGGTGCAGAAGGACGGGCACACCTGGAGCTGCAAACTGGGCTCCCAAATAAGGCTGGTAAATCTTGTGAGCTTGGTAACTCCTTCTTATCTTGCGATTGTCCTCCCTTACCTGATGACTCCAGATGTGAAAACTCCAATCCAAAGTATGGGACATTGGCATGTGGGATGAAGGGATTCATCTTGGGTGTTGGGCCATGATTGACTCACCTATGCTGAGAGACAGCTGCAACACCTTACAAGGTGTCAAGGCCCTTAAAGTGTCCTGTGATCCACACTACTGCATCCTTCAGGTGTCTTGTGATTTACATTTCATTACCCAATGTGAAACTCTCCTTCCCCAGGCATTCCCACCCCAACCCGAGTGACTATAAATCCAACAGTTTGTGTTCTTTGGATTTGTTCTCCCACCCTTTGATGGATACAGTCTGCAGCCACCACCTCCAGGAGACTGCAGTCAATGAGAAGGCCAGGAGGACTGAGAGGATGTCAGTGGAATCTAGAGTGGTCGTATTTTTGTCTGCCACTTTCTTTCTCTCCCCACCCTCCTCCTCCCTGTCTCTCTCTCTCTACCTCACATTTACTGCTAAATAAAAATCCATTCTATTGACTTTGGTATATGGTCTCATTTACGCTTTAATTTGGGCAGTGGCATCTCTCTAATAATTTTAATAATCGAATCTCTACAGAGGCCCTTTTATTATTGCATTAAGACAATCACAAATTACCAATGCTTTCTCCCAGATAATAGCACAAAAATTCCAGTATGCAATTGAAAATTATACATAAACAAGTACAAACTTTTCATACCATTCTTGCTTTAGCAGTCATCCACTACAAAATGCAAAACTATTAATGAAGTGAAAACTAAATTTATTAAAATAGTTTAATTTAAAATAACTCCACATCCAAGCTGTACAAAGGAAATTCTCTTTTATCCCTTGCTTTGATGAATCTGGCCTGTGATCTTCTGCACTTCTAAAGATGATCAAATTGAGCAAAGAACCCCATGAATTCTAACACAGCACTCTGAGTGATGTTCTTAATGAACACAGCATGAGATATTTAGGCTACCTTGAGGACAGTTGATTCCATCTAGCTACTTGTATCTTCAAACAGCAATTTAGTCAAGATACACTGGGTCAGCTATTGAAACACTCATACAGTAGTGGCTCCTATGGAGGAAAATGTATTTGCACATTTTGCCATGTCTGACAGTATTTCTCTCACTAAAATGGGTTTGGATTTTTTGTTTTAAAATTGTTTTATTTTGCTATTTATTCTGTTTGCCACTGCTATTATTATCACAGGTTTTTGGAAGAAAACTGATGGAAAAGAAAGAAAAAGCAAAACAAAAATTTTGTGCCATGTGAAAATAATATTTTTATATGGACCATGGATGGAAATAATAATTTAATAGCTTTCTCTTCTGTAATTTCTTCTGCCCGTGGCATATAACTGCAAATAAATGAAACAACAGCATCTTTCACCATCTAATACTTGTGTCATCAGTATATTCATATTTCTTCTTCCAAGTTTCACTGTCCCTTCATTTGAAACTTCACTCACTTGGACTAACATGGGTTCTGTACCTTGGGCTGATGATTAATAGGTATTCCCCCACTCAAAAAGGAAATGTGATGGTATGATAATACGATGATGCAGATGGCACTTTGCAACTTTTCTGTCTTGATTTTACAATTAAATTAACTCTTTGACATGAACTTTGGTTTCCAGTAAAATGTAGCAGTAACATTTCAGAGGTACCAGGGAATCATAAAATAATAGAGACAGGGTCTATTACTTGAAATTACCTCTGAAGTTACCTCAGGTTTTTCCTGAGTTTTAAGTAAACCTATGACTCAGTAGAGTCCTGCAGTCGGTTGAAGATCACTATCAAATTAGGGCAAGTTTTGTGCTGATATTGAGTTTCACACATACAACTGAATTCTCTTTCTTGTGAAACTACCATGGCACATTATGGGAAATCAATATTTAATTTAACACATTCAGTAAAATATCCTGTATATTTTTGTGCTGCATCCCTTCTTTTTTTTAATGCCGCCTTCTTCTTTTTCATCGGAGAGAAAAATCTTTAGCCCAGCTTTTAATAAGTTCAGAAAAAGAGTTTTCCATTTATCCAGGAGAGAGCTATGCAAAATCCCTTGCAAAATCTGCAAAAATGACATGGTGTCAGATCTGTTCATTAAACTGTAAAAGAAGTGCAGCAGATTTTATACTCTCTGGCATGCCACTTTCTGCTGAAGCACACGTGTGCTCTCAGATGGGTCAAGCTGCTAGCAGCCACTGCTACTTGAGATGTGACATAGTCAGGTTGGAAAGACAGGGAGTAAGGATGGAGCCCACAAGATGCTGCTGGCAGAAGGAGTTTGTTGAGACACAGCCATTAAAATATCTCAATTTCCAGCCTTGGTTCATCCTCTGGCAAGCTGAAAACTTAAAATACCTACAGGTTTTTCGTCTTAAGAGAAATGCAAACATGCAGTGAAGCTATAACTTTTATTAGTTTAGAAGTGCAGCTAGAAATCAATAAATAATGAAATGTGGTATTGTACCACAACTTTTCAACTAATTTCCTGATTATTATGCTTGAATTCTACTGATGGCTCTTGTCAGCCTTATAAGATATGGATGATAGAAGGGTTAAGCTTGGAAAAGACATCTAAGATCGTGGAATCTGCCAAACCAGCACCACTGTGTTCACCACTAAAGCATATCCCCTAGTGATACATGTACCCATTTTTTAAAACAAATAAATAAATAGAAACATATGCCAGATATGATGATTCTACCTCTTCCCTGGGCAGCCTGTTCAAATGCCTGGCCACCCTTTCAGTGAAGAACTTTTTCCCAATACCTTACAGTTCTAAGTAGCTAGAAAGACATATTTCAGGGCAGGATATAATGCTTATTAGCAAGAAAGAAAAATGTTGCCATCACGTCTTGCTACTAAACTTCCTGTTAAAAGAGGTTATAAACACTCTGGTGCATTTCACTTTACTTAGTGCACTTCACAAATCTAATGCTTTTCCAGGCATTTTGTTTTCCAAAATAAGTGTTAATCTTTCAGTGGATCAATTACTTAAGGAAATATGCACACAGCTCTATTCTTCACAATTTTATCACGCTGCATATTTTCTGCCCTGAGCTTCAGTGACGCCATTTGAAGAGTTCAGAATATTCGCCATGAGTCAGCCTTCATCAGCTGTTTATTTGGGAAGTAATTATTATGTAATGTTTACTAGTGTATGCAACTGGAGAAACCTTAAAGGGGAATCAATCTACAGATGCCTATTTAGTCCTTTCAGACATTCTTGATGGAGCGTGGCAACTACATTAGGATCAATATATCTGGTGGTCTGAGCTACTCTTGGCATTTGTGCCTTTAGGTAGGTGAAAAGCGGTTGGATAATAAATTTTCTACATGGATATCAGCTCGGATTTTCATACAGCGTATTTCAAATTTGAAGATCAGTGCCTCACCATTCTCACAGCCTGCCTCTGGTGTTTCAGATGCACTCCTTAGTGGTGCTGTCCTTGATGAAGTCTGGCTTTCCTGGGATAATGGAAGCTTTGAAACACCCCCACAGCAGATATTAAGGCTACTTACCTCTTCTGATTTCCAACAAAAAATTTGTGGGCTACTGTTCCTTCACAAGTGAGAGATTTATGAAGAATTCAGCACCTTGTTCAAAGGCGTTGAAAAATTTGGGCAAACACAAATGGAATAGCTGCTCCTACTGAACCAATGTCCAGTTTTTTCTAAGGAAAATTCCATTGTTTTCTGGGGAAAATTATTGCAAACAGAAATTAACTAACAAATTGCATCTTGAAAGTTTAAGAAATACTCAGAATGACTCACTATGGTTATAAAAGGCCTTAATGACTGCTCTGGAACTCACGTCATGGATAAGTTTAGTAATGAACATCTGACTTGACTATTTTTAGATATTGTTCTAAGGTATGTAAAATATCTTTCCTACAGTTGACTGATTTAATTAATGAATGTTCAAACACCACTTAAGCTAGAAATCATTGAGGTAATAAAAGAGCAATTTTTTAAAACAGTACTTAGAGTTGCTATTGGATTTGCTTTAGTTGCAAAGCATAACTATGTCATCAACAGAGATTTAGCTGTCTTCATCAAGAATTCAATGACTTCTGTCACGAGAAATAAAGCCAAGATAAATATACTAGTCTGTGCAATTAAGCAGATATTTTTATGTTTCTGGAGACACATTTTCTCTTTTTATACTTGTGGGGATAAAAGACTAGTGAAGGTTAGCAGGACTCTGCATACCTCCTTGGGAGAAAATAAAGAAAAAAGCAGTGGGACACTATTTTGAAAGTGGTATTCACTGGGCTCCCAAAGAACTGTAGCTGATTATCCTCCCTGGAATATAAAGGAGCATGTACAATATTTTTGCAAACAGACTGAAGCCACCAGTATCAGGTCTAAGACATGCCAAACCTACAATCCAGGGCCTCTTGCCTTGTGACTGTACACGGAAAATTCAAAGCAGTCACAGAATACCAAGTTTATCAAATATTACTAATACATCAAGACAGGTATTTATTTGTATATGCATAGGTAGGCATACGTGTGCCTGGTACTTGAGCAGAACAGCTGGTGGTAATTTTTGTAATTTCTAATCACTTAAGAAATCTAGTCTCTTAATGGGAAGATCAAGAAAAATACATAGCAAAAATAAGAATGCATATTTTATCATGAATAAAAATACTGAACTTTTGAGAATATATACCCATGTCATAGAAATAAGAAATAATGCATCAAGACATGAGTTGTTAAATTTCTGGTTTTAGGCTCTTTCCCCTCCCCAGGACATTCTGTAGATTTGGATACCCACAAGGGACATCTGAGTGTTTGTATATCTGCATATATGCACATATGCTGCCCATCCCTGACTACATTATATAAATGAATTATGTGGCTTTTATGTTATGCAAGAGCTTGTTCTACCAAGTGGTCTTTATACATATTTTGTATGTGCAATTAATTACACAGACAATTTTGCCATTGTTGAATTGCTGAGGGGGAAAAATGATAAATGTTAATGAAAAATTCAGTAATAGACATCTGAATTCAAGGGGAATTCTGTCATACTCTTCATTTCAGCTCTATTTTTTATCTTGGGAAGGTACAAAGGAAGAGTAAAGATGTTTTATTATTCTCCAATTCACACAAATTCTTTTTCTTCTACACTGCAGGAATACTGGTACCCAGAGTTCAAAGAAACTAATCCTTATAACTTGCAAATACTTCTCTCCTTCTGAACTCGATTGCAAAGCTCTGAGCTGAGTTGAAAGTGACCCAGCTGAGAAATAGATTACAAGAAGGAATGGGAGGAATTTTCTCATAAAAAAGGACAGCAGTTGTGCATTAGAGCACACATCACATTATTTCTTTTGTGTACACCTCGTATTTTAACAAGTTGCAGAGAGGTAATTCACAGAGAAACCGTGAAATGATACATTAGTTTCTGGAAGGAATTTGAAGAGCAGCTGTTCATCTCTTAATCTTTCCTCTTTTTAAACTGCATGCATTTGGTTCTTTTAGGTACCCCAGTGTGAGAGACTGGAAGGGTTCCTGGTTCAGAACATTTTGGGTGCATGTGTGGGGGGAAAGCGTCAGCTCAGGTCTGGTGAGGCAGTGCCATGCTCCACACCCCCAGGTCCTGTATCCCAATCCCTGCCACAGCAGAGGAAAGGGTCCACACCCACCTCTGGAGCCCCCAATCCAGCACCACAGTGGCCAGGTGACTCAAAATCCCACCTGGGGGAAGGGCCCAGGAAGGCCAAAGGGTACTTAACCCAAAACATGAGGCAAGCACATGTCTTGACTCTGCCTTCCCTTGGATTTTATATCAGCTGAACACTGCTGGAACTCAGGAGTGGTAGCTATATTTGTTATTTTCTATATTCTTTCTCTCCCTTTCATCTCCTTCTAATTCCCTCTTTTTGTAGTTTTGAATAACATAAAGCACTTCACAAAGCTTTAACTTAGCCTATTCAGCTTAGCAAACTCCAAGCCCATCCTGTTTTATGTTGATTGAATGCTACTCTGAACTTTTGCCAAAGTTCTCTGATTTTCTGAAGTTCCCAGTAAATTTTTTTGTTGTTTTGACCTCTTGATAATATCTTGTCAGTATTTCTCTGTGTGCCAGCCTCAGAGTAAATAAAAAATCCATAAGACCTTTTAGGAGTGAGCTTTTGGTGCCTTACATTTTAATTGTCACAGTGAGAAGACTGCTTTTGAGGTGACATATTTTATATGAAGGCAACTTCTAATTGCAAAATAAAAGAAAAATTAATTTCTGGTCTAAACCAATAGTCTCCAGCAAGCAGGCCCTGGAAGCCCATGTAAAAATTGACTTGAACTGTTCTCCACTGATGGAGTTGCTAAAAGTTATAAAGTTTATCCAACCCCAAACACAGAGATGTGAGCTGACTTTTTCCTCCTTCCCTGGGTATGGATCCTGGGGATTCCTCTGAAACCTGGTTGATTGGAGGGTAAAGGATGGTAATCTGGGATATGAATATTTTTTTGGATTATAACAATACTTGGACCTGTAAGATTACGGATTCCAAAAGGCAAGGAAACCTAACTATTGAAAATTTGCCTATCCTTGAAGTTTGTATTTTTGACAAGAAGTGCAATGCATTTGCAATATCAATAAGCAATAAAGAACCTAAATTGAACTCAGCATGCTATTTTGGAGCTCATGTTACAAGTCCAACAAGTATCAAAATATGTTTTATTGAATTGTCTAATATTTGATATGTTATTAATAAATGAGGAAGGAATATGTAAAAGGCAAGACCTCACAGAAGAAAAATACTGTATCAAGAAACAAGAAGGAAAGCACCAGCTGATCTGCTGGACTCTTTGGTCACTGCAGCTGAAAGACTGATCTCATTAATTCTTCCCCCAAATCCTCTTACCCTTCCCTCATCACAACTTGCCTGCAGTTTTAGAGACTCACTGGTTGAGGAGTGATGACTTGCATAGAGTGAAATTTTTATCCTAACTAGACTTATGATTATTGAAATATCAACTGTCTGTTATTATTATCTATTGTTATTTTCTTGTATACTTTCCTCTTATTTCTCTTCTCCTCTGTCTCCTAGGTTAGGACCCATAAATCCTTTCAAGAGGCTTGTCAAGCAGCTTTTGGGGACCTTACACCCATGTATTTTAATCCTTTCAGCATTCATGTTACTTGCTTCCAGAGCTTTCACAACCAGTGAAAAACAGAATGCATAATTTGGTTTTCACCAGAGCTTGGCAAAGTCCTTAGCTGATTCCCTAGCTTTACATAAAACCTCCTACTCCAAAACTGTTCCAATCAATTGGAAGAGTCCCACTTGGTACCATGAGCTACATATCCGACTCTCTGTGGGGAGATCAGAATGCAAATTATTTCCTTTTTCCCTCTGACAGTATCTAATTGCAACCTGCCCTCTGAAAGCCATGTGTCTGGCATCTCTAAAATAAACATTTCCTCATTTTTGACTAGTACTAAGTCCTTAGTCTGTTACCTTTGGAAACCAATTACATTTCTTACATTTAAAAGCTTTATCCTCCACTTAGGAAGACTGTTGACATACTGGGAAGAGTTCAGGAAAACAAAGTCTGAAGTATTATCCAAGATCTGGAATATCCATTTTAGACTGAGTGATTATTTTGGTTAACACAGAGAAGGATACCATGAGTATGAGATGAGTATGAGACCAGGAGATGAGTAGCTCCTGGTCTGCAGGAGTGTAAATAAGGATAATATTTCTCATAGTAGCAGGCTTTGTAGTATAACAAAATTTAATGACCATGAGTGTGACATTAAAAAGCTTATGTGGTTTTTCTTTGCCAGAGAAGGCAAAAAAGCCTTGGAAATATTTGCTTAAAGAGCATAGAAATTCTCAATTAAAAAGAACTCAGATCAAGAGACAGCCCATAGCCTACAAAGAGCTGTTGTTGCAAGATTCAGTTGATGAAGTTCTATGACCTGTATATGCATGAAATCCAACTAGGTTTTGTTGCCTTTTTAAAAAAATTGTGACGAATTTTTAAAACTACCTGCATGTTTTCCTACAATTTTTATGCATAAACACATCAAAATCAATACATGTTTTATTTAGGTTTCACTTTTATCAATTTCACATTTTAATAACAGCCTGTGTATGCGCAGCCTTTATCTATTCATAGGAAATCAGGTTCAGGGTCAGTTCCAAAATGGGGGCAGAAAATGCACTCTCACAGACACCCAGGCAGTTTTATGACCTGTCAGGAGCAGTTAGTGTTCCTCATTAATGCTCAGTTGTGCCAGCTTCATTGTCCTTTGCATTCATTTCTCTACCCAATACCACAGACACATAAAAACACCAAAGTGGAGTTTTGTACTAGGTGATTTTATTTCATGACAGTACATGCATTTTCTTTTCCCATTACAAACTTAAAATGAGAACACAAAATGTACAAATCTTCCATTCAATTATATTAGAAAAAGAATGTTTCGAGTCAAACATTCTTTTTAAATAAAATGGAAACATTTTGTTTGGAATTTAGGTTTTGTATGCTGTTTACTCATACTGGAAATAATTTAATATTCAGAAGTCTTTTAAAAATGGTAGATCCCATGGAGACAAAAATGCCAAAATTGATTGTTATCGCGCTGTCAAAACACTTTTTATATTTTAGGCAGATTTTATGTTCTCCCCTCTTTGTGTCAATCAGACAGTCATGCATTTCCCATTGAAACTTTTTTTAGTAAGAGTTTCTACCTGGAGTTCATAATACCACATGTTTCAGGTACATAAGATCACACCAAGTATTTAAAAGTAAAATAACAAAGTGGGGTAGAGAGGAGTTTTACAGAACCAAGAGTATGGAACTGAAGATGTTTGCATCCACATAATTGTTATAAGATACTCTTTCACAATATGCTTAGGCTCTTAAGTAAAAATAAAGCATTTTCAGGCTAGGATCTAAATGAATGCATGGACTGTGACTCATTTGGGTCTCATTAATATCCTAAAGCATGAACTCTGGGGTATTTTTAAGGCACTAGGGTGTTGGGATCATAGAATACCCAGAGCTGGAAGAGACCTACAAGGATCATTGAGTCCAACACCTGGCTTATCACAGGACAGCCCCCAAAATTCCCACCATGTGCCTGAGAGCACTGTCCAAATGCTGCTGAGCTCTGTCAGGCTTGGGGCTGTGACCACTTTCCTGGGGAGCCTGTGCCCAACCAGCCTCTGGGTGAAGAACTTTTCCTCTCATGCAGCCTGAACCTTCTGTGACACTGTGCACTGCAGTGGCTGTCTCCCATTTCAAGCACAACATACCTGAACTAAGGACAAACATAATTTATTTTGAACAGAAACTCGTTTCCAGTAATGTTTTTCATACTGTTTTAGTGAGAGATTTCAGTGAGACAGTAGGATGCTCTCAGAGCAGCGTGCTTGTGTTACACTTTTTAACTCTGTGTTTCATCTTTATACCACCCAGCACTTCCCTTTTTTTCCCTCCTTTTGAAGAGGGGGCTACTTGCAATATAAGCACTATTCAGCATATCACAGAATCACAGACTGTTGGGTTGGAAGGGACCAACAAGGAGAAAGAAGGCAGAAAATGAGGCCCTTGCGTGCAAGTTAAACACGATTCTGGCCCATTGCTTGTAACAGTTTTCTGTCTTCCTACATAATATTCTCCACTTTCATCATTTTCCTTTATACTGAAAACTAAGGAAAAGTAGTTTTGAACATTTTTCATCCACCTTGGAGCCTTCACTTATATGGTCCCTTTGTTACTTTTCAGTGGTCTCCTATTCTTTCTAGATATTTCTAGAACCCTTTGCAGCCTTGTTACATTTGATTTAGCTTTCTTTGCTTCACTTACTATACCTCTGCTTTGTTTGCCAGCTAGATTCCATCTGGTCCTTTCAATCTATTCATGTTGTTGGATTTGGGGGTTTGGTGGGGGGTTTTTTGTCTTCCCAGGGTGAAATGAATAATGCAAATTACTTTGCTGCTACCAAACGAAAAGAGCTATGTAGCTTTAGGTTTTAATTCTTTACTGCTTCACTTGCCTCCCTGCAGCGAGTGGTGTCTTTTCATGGACTTTTATGTCTTTGCTTTAGTTTAACAGCTGAATGTATTGATGGTGGCAATTTATTAAAACATATTTTGATTTTGTACCTCAAATAACAGAATACAAAACTAGAGTTTCCAGCAATCATGCCTCTGTTTTCTCAAGAAAATGGCTTATTTGTTTTAGAGGGAGAAAAGGAATTGCATGTTAATGCAGACATAGATAAAAGCTGTTCAAATTCCTATACAGTCCTGTACTTACATTTTCTTTCAAGTACCATAGCTGTAGCTAAGGCAATATATATGAAAGCAAAGACAACATTACACATTAGGTACAGTAAATGCTAAATTGCTGTACATCCATTATACAGCACATCTGGCATGAATGCCAGATCTGTAAGCAATACCTCTTATGATTAAAACATCTTGATGTTACTAATATTTTACCACGGAACATCGTCTCTCAACTAAAAAAGAAAAATGCAGAGTGCTTTATGAATAGAAATAGGATGTGGAACCTGTCTCCAAGTGTTTCCATTTAGAATTTAGTTAACTAAAGTAGTAGAAGGTAAAGTGACTTACTGAAGGCAAGACATCTGCCCAAATGTATTTTTCTCTTACATGGATTCTACCTCTCTGTCTTTGTCCAAAACCTAATGTTACGTTTTGAAATTCACTTTTGGGGGCTCACATTTGAGTCATTTCATTTATAGTGTATTCACATACTCTGTCCTCTGCCCTTTACTCATTATATCTGACAGTGTTCCCAACCCCAGTCTCTTAAAAATACTGAAAAATATTGAAATACCACAATCAAAACATTCTGGTACTGGTGCATGAATGTGGGATTTCTGAATGGATGTAAAATCCCTTATGCAAATGTTTACACAGGGATTAGAGTGCCTTAGAAAAAACTCTAGTCAGGCTACCAGAAGGAAATCCTTATTAAAGAGGAAGATAGAACTGTAGATCCTGACTTTGAAGAATAAATGATAGATCTCTAAAATTACTGGTTACTGGATATATTATGAAGATATTTGGGTCAATGCTTTGTTCAGTAATTTCCGTTTGTATGGGGCTTTGTTTGCTTTTTTAAAAAAGACACCTAGTGCACGCTCTGTAACATTTTAACTCTATTTTGAAATTATTCACAGCAAGCCTTAGTGTTTTATACTAGACACAGGAATGCATGTGGGCTTGTTCCTTCAGTAGTTCTGCAGCATATGGTTGAGGCACATTTGTGAACACATAACATTTGTTGACTTGGACTTTCATATCAGAATGAGATCATTTGCAAGTAATGTGAATTTCAGTCGTGAACTGTAATCTCTTTAGGTAAGAATCCTTCGTAGACTTGACTTCTAGGTGTCACACTCAGAAGTGAATGCATAATACATCATCTGCCCACATGAGCTCATGCACTGTTGGAATCAATTTTTAATTATTAACATAGTTGAATTTAATTTTTTTTAGCTGAAAAGGGGTAGTGTAATTGAGATGTGTTTGAATAAAGTAATTGATATGTTATAAGTGTATAGATAGGGTGCCAAAAAAGCTGATAAATAAGGTACCAGGGAATGAAACAGACATCTTACAGACATGTATAACAAGCAAGTCAAAAGCTCCTGGCAATACTGCTTAAGACAAATTTTACAAGCATTATAGAAATAATATTGTCCTAGTATGCTTTAGAGAAGCTGGTGTTTAGTGATGTTTTAGATCTTATTTGATTGATTTCTGTTAGGATTAGGAGCATACTGTTTTGCAAGAGGAAAACTGATATACGCAAAATAATTTATACAGTCTCTATATTGAGGGCAGTTTCATTCATTGTAGAAATAAATCTACTCCTCTGTTTGAAACTATCAATTAAAATGGCAGCCATTATTCATGAAAATAAATATATAGAGTGTTACTCATGACAGGAGAATGTATCATGTATAAGTGGTCAATAAATCATGTTAGGAGAAAAGTGATATGGAAAATGGTGGCACTTAAACTTTCAATTTTCATTAAAATTTTAACTTCAGCAAGTTGTTCAGCACTGAGACAGTCTCTGCCACACAAACCCATGTGAGCCCTCCTTGCTGTTCAGAAATTTGGAAAAACTACTACCCCTGGTTCTGCTGACTTCTGGTATCTGCCACAGATAGTAGAAGTCAGCAGTGCAGGGTCATGTTCTCCTGTACTCACCTCCCTCTTGGTTTTGAAACCTACAGTTTTTCCTTGCACTCAGTTTGCCGTGAGGAACATGGGGAAAATTAGCTGGTGACGTCAATACTCTTAGTGAAACAGTACAATGGAGAAAATCTGGTTTATGACTTATTTTACTATGTTTTCTTATTTTTCTTATCTCCCTTTCTTTCTGCTTTGTCAGAATACATCCTTAATCTGCCATTAGTACCTAAATATGTTTCTGTTTAAATCAACAGGCCACCAACACTTAAGTGATCACACTCAGCATTCAAAATCCTTGATTCCAATTGTTTTGCTTTGACAGGGCCTCCAACAGAGGTTGAATTTAGTGACAGTGAGCATACTAGCCTCTCAGACCCTGCTTAGGCACCACATCTGCCCAAAGCTCCATTTCTTATGCTATATTATGTGTAACACCATGAAAAGATATTATGCCTATAAAATTAGCCAGGTGCCTTGGAAACCTGGTTATAGAGAACCTTGCAGCTAGGATTAGCACCATAGTGTAGTTACATAACAAGTGACATTGCTCCTCCTCCAAACACTGTCTCCTGTCCCATGGCAGGCAATCTTTCTCCTTCCCCCAAGAAGAGAGATGGAAAGAGGGGCAGCAGGGCCATAAAATCTTTATTTTTTTTTTTTCTTTTTTCTTTTCCCTGTCCTCACTTCCCATCTTAGTGACAGTGCAGAGCAACCAGAATTGAAGGCTGCAGTGAGTGATGTCAACTGCATTTCTGCTCTCTGCTCCCACCTTCGCTTTGGGAGGCACAGGTGACATGCATCATCCCCAGTTCCTCTGCTGGTAAATGCTGCAGAAAGTATTTCTCAACAGGACTTAAGGATCAGCCTCACACATGAAGACAAATAAGGTGAGCAGAGTGAGAAGGCAAAAGGACATCTTTCAGGTTTCAGACTGAAAAGAAATTCCCTATTTAGACAGTGAGAGTTGGGCCTTGAGCGTAAGAGTTAATGGTTTATGGCAGTAAGGATCGTTTGGTAGTTCCCTTTTGGCTATTTAGCAAGACTTAATCAATTTTCAAGTACAGCTTAATTTTATTCATGGCCTTAATGGTTTTTATTCAGCTTTAAATTTTCTGTCTGACATTAATCTTTCCTTAGAGTTTCATTTTTCAGAGGGTTTTTATTTAAAAGGAGGTTTTTAGTCTGTATTTTTTTACTTCTTAAAATTACCTTACAGGTAACAATTAAACTGCTGCTAAGCAGAATGGTGTCAGGTTTTACATGCTGTACTGGCAATAGAGCATCCCCAAATCCTTCATTGCAATTTACCTATCCTGAAAGCTGTTGGCTTTTACTTACAGCATACTCATAGCACACTGTCATAAACATGCTTTGCACTGACCTGCTGGCTCAATGAATCTGGTCTGTTGAAAGAAATTAGACTACCAGTTATAAAATTACTAGGACATTTGTTCAGCTGCTACAGAGGCAAATAAAAGCCAAATAAATTTGGTTTGTGAAGGCTGTATATTGCCATCTGACAGAAAGGATAGTTTGTTTCTCTAGAACAACTCATGTGATCCTTCAAGTGTTCTTAAAACACTGCAGGTTTCCTTTTCTAGGAAGAAAGAAAAGATTCAGAAAAAAAAGGCTTCCCTGTGGATTTGTGAAACACACACCATTAATGGTTTACATGTCAACACAAGTATAAGTGCTTGTACTTGAATATTCTGCATATCCTGAAAGTTTCACAACTGTAAATAAATGTAGTTTTATATGTAAACACAAATATTTACATTATCTTTTCTTGTATCCAGTCTTAAGTTCAATTTCCTCCTTTAGAGTGGTAAGACAAGCACATATGTATATTAAATGATATGCTGGTCAGATTTTAAAATAAAACAAAACTAAAAACTTCTTGCAGTTCAAAACCACTACCTGTGTCAATTAATCAAGGCAAAAGCTACTCCAAATTAAAGCAGATCTCGTTATTTCCCAGAAATTCCCTGAATTCCCTTCAGCATTAGTCCTCACAGTTTCAGGTTATGAAAGGCCCTGTTTTTGAAGTACTGATTCTTTTTTAAAGTGATCTCATTTTTGTCGAGAATGTGAGTTAGCTGTATGAAAATGTGGTACATTGTCATAAATTGGCAGCCCTCACAAAAGAGCAGAGGAGATGGTCATTGGCTGAAGTCATTTTGGCACCTTAGATGAGGTTACTGGGCTGGCGATGGTGCTCCTGATGGAGTCACAGAAGGACCGACAAGGCTGGGACAAGAGAAAATCTCGTAAGATGAGGCTGCTTGCTGTCACCTCCCAGCTGGCTGAGGCTGGTAGGGCCTCAGGTGATTATTACTGAGCAATTTGAGTTGATTTGTTCTGGTTTAGAGTTTGTGGGTTTGGAAATAAAGCAAGCCCTGAGGAAGGGGATACAAAGAGAATATCTATGGTTAGGGACTTGATTTTTCCTTGTATGGCTGGTGAGCCTGCACAGTGACTTACAATTAGCAATAAAGTCCAGACAGTCCTTTACAAATCATGAGCTAGGTGAATCCTTTGCCATGAGAAGAACTCAATGCCTTTAAAGAAAAAAACCTTTCAATGAATGTCTGTTGAAATTCAAATCTTAATTCATTCCAGCTACGCTTGGGCTTCTTTTAGAGTCTCTTTCTGTGAACACTGAAGCAAGCAGTCATTGCTTGTAGAAATAAAAGTTTAACTACACTAGGTTCCATATTCATATCATGTAAGGTATATTTTTTTCTATGGAGTGAGAAACTAATTTAAATAGCAAGGGGCAGAAGGGGAAATGTTCCAGTAAAACCTTATCAGAGCCCTGCAAGAGGAGCAGCTGAGCACCCACCATTCTACGATTTGTATGTAAGAGAAGCAGGTGTGTAACCATTCTATGTGACATTGAGGAAACCAAATAAAGCTGTATAAATAACGTACACATTCTGAAATTCTCCATGCCATTTTAAAGGTGACCTATAACTGCTTGTTTGTTTCGTTTCTGTAGGTTTTTTTCTCCTTAAAAAGAGGATTTCAAAATTATTATGACTTTTTGAAATCTGCTTCCATTAAAGGCCAGTATTAACAAGCTTACACAAGCAAGATTGTCCAGGTGAGTATGGAGGCCTGTAAAGACACTTAAAATAATTCCCTATGCAATGCAGATGTGGAATTAGCACCCCCAAAGGCAACTTCACAAACCAGCAAACAAAGTGGTGACCCAGTTGAAGGGAGAAAATGTCAGAGGAGACACCACAGCTCCAGCCTCATTATTCCGAGGTAGATAAAACACGTAACTGCTTGATACAAAGTGATGCCTATTTCCTTTAGACATTCATCAGACACTGGTTCTTATTATCAAAGAAAAATCATAGAATGATAAAGAGGAGCAAAAAATCATAAGGCAGTAAACCTTCCTTTTATTCCTCTTCTTGCTAACGTGGCACAGTAGGCAATCCAGATGTGGTGTGTGAATACTCACCTTCTGGACTGCACAGTGTCTCATCCTCTTTTCCTCCCACCTGATACCCCAGGCATTTCTGAGGCTGCCAGCAGTGGAGCTTGCACTCAGCCACACGAGCACAGGGAATAGCCTCCTCCTGTCTACCATTTTTGTCACAAAACATCTCTGCTGAAGCAGCTCAGGGGTAGTGTGCTGGATAGGTACTCTGTTATCTTCTGATGATGGGCTCCTAAAACCAAGACCTCCTTACCTCATCCAAGCGTGTGCACACATCAGGCTTGAACGGGCAGGTGAGGGAGATCCATTTCCTTCTCACTGCTCCCATACAGGAGGTGTCA
Source organism: Parus major (assembly GCF_001522545.3). Classification (NCBI taxonomy): domain Eukaryota; kingdom Metazoa; phylum Chordata; class Aves; order Passeriformes; family Paridae; genus Parus; species Parus major. Next base: position 186,877 of record NW_015379261.1, on the reverse strand, counting down.
CATCGCTGGAAGAGGCAGCAATGCTTCAACATAACAGATGACACGTCGCTCATGTGTGAAGGCTTCTTGGTACTGGGTAAAGAACGAGGACTGCGCTGTCATTGCAAGCCCTTTCTCAAGCAGAAGGAATTGCAGCTGGCTCCTCCATTGTCACGCAGAAAGGAGCAGGAGAGGGCTGTGATTTGACATATGTATTCTGGGGCTTCAGTCTGAGAGTGTATGAGCGCTTTCACAGCCTGCTAATTCACGTGGAAGTAGGCAACACCTCGTACTCCACAGGACGTTGAGCCTTTATTTACACTAATGTTAGTTTTTATGTTTTAACATAACATTTATGCCTGTGCAATCACAGAGGAGATTTTCAAGCCTGAAATTTTTTGGCTGCAGATGAATTACTGTAATTACATCTCACTAGAGAATGACAAAATACTTTCTTAGCTAGGAAGAAAAAAGCTATGAAGAGGAAAGGTTTTTTCTGTACCTGAACATGAATCATACTTGCGAATAAATACCCTGAACTCAGTCTAATTCTGAAACATCATGTGTGGGCAATATTCATGACTAGGAAAAAGACAATAAACAGAAAAGATACCCAGACAACCCTTCCTTTAACCAAGTGAATTGCTACTCTGGAAACTTATTATTCCTAACTGGGATGGTCTCAACACAGCCATTAATACTCTAGAAAACACCAGGGATGCTGCACCTCCTTACTGTGATCGGCTCTTTTAGTTAAAAACTGAAATCACCTGCAAACTTTAATAGCAGATAAAAGAAATACCTAGAGGGTGGAATACTAAGAGAAAATAATTTTTCCTATTTATTGTATTTTCGTGGGGAAAAACAGCTGTAGGATTTGAAAGGATATTTGTTGGGAAAATAATTTGCTAAAGATAGAAAACATGGTGGGGATTTTCAGCAAATTCCCTTGCTGATAAATGAACAGTAATGCTTAAGCCCTTCTAATGAAGATGAGTTTACCATGGAATAAAGTTGTCAATGATGAGCAGAAAATAGGGCATTTGTAAATACAATGTAACACAGAATGATAAAGCACATCCAATTTATGCAAAGATGTGCTTGCAGAGCATGATAAATAATATCTGCATAATCAATTACTGGAAGAAAGACAGACTGAATAAATTGTTTTCTGCCAATTTATGGAAAACAAGCATAGCACAAAAAAGAAGACAATTTGACATTAGTCTTTTAACTAGACTGACAAGCACTAAACCCAAACTTACTAATGATTCAAAGGATACAGTATTTATAACTGTCTGTTTTCATGAGCTGTAGAAAATTTGAATTAGGGCAAGAGCAAAATTCTTATGTTTTGAGGTAAAAGACAGGATACACAATTTAATAATCTATATAACACATCCCCCACCCCCCTACCCCCACATATTATATATTTGGGTTTTCCTTGTATATAAGATTCTTTGGTTTAATGACACACATTGATTGAGAGGAGTGGGAGAGAATGCAAGAGAAAAAAATATATTTTAGGCTCATCAATAACTAATAATAATGGGATACTGTATGTATTTGGATTACCTCTAGTAGACAGACATTTAATGGCTGGATGCTATATCCCCTGGTCTCAATGGAAAACTTTTATCGAGCTGGTTGAACTAGCCTTTAAATTCTGAAACTACTTTAAAACTGAATTGGGAAAGTTGCAAATTATACCATCATTCATTTACAGAGCCATTAACTTAATGGTGCTAAATATCTCTGTGAGGCATGTAGTGGTTCTAGAAAGCTTCAGTAGCTGTTTAGGATATCAAGAATACAAAAATGAGTGATAAGCCATTTAATATCCAGATATTAGCTTTGGAAGACAATGTCATTGAACAAGAACAGTTCTCTAATCCCTCATCCTTCCATCAATCAAAATAAAAATTAAAATGCAAATATTTGGGAGCTGAGAGTACATATAACTTTTGCCTGCAAGAATATTCAAATGATTGTTATAATCTGCATAAAACAATTTGATATCCAACTTGAAAAACATTTAGCAGTTTTCAACAGTCTATGCAAGATATTAAAATTCACATAACCACCAGAATCACTCTCCATGTGAAACATTCAATGATGCCTGTAGCACTACATGCTCTGTTAGTAAATAAACCACTCCTTTTATTTTGGTCTTAGTGCAGCCTTATCAAAACCTCTCTTTTTATTTATCCACGAAAAAGGTGCAGCCAAGTTCCAGAAGGCTAAAGCTTGTTTGTCCTATTAGTGTGACACAGCCCTAATTCCATCAGCTAAGCAGATGAAAGAAGAAAATCAATAGTCAGCAGATACGACACTGAACGACAAGTTTGATTCTGACTGAGAAGAGAGAGTGTGAAATGTACCTCCCTAAAGTTTGCTTCTGACTGTGGGATTCAGCTGTGTGTTTAAACCTACACAGATGGCAACATCTCTACATTGGGGAATACACTTCAAATTTCCATGTACTGCCCTAAAAATGGTGTGTTTCAAGCAATCATATCTCGATTGGCCATAATTTGATTAATGGAAATAATTAGGTGTTGGGAGCCTAACATTTCCCCAGAGGTTTCACTCCAGCCCATAAGTCTTGAGGCACTGTTTAGGCTTTGCTGCCTGAGTGCACAAAGAGTTACTTCCTGAAGCCTTTACGCCTGTCTCAGGACACCAAGGCTTCACTGCACAAAGATTTATGTGCTGAAATGTGGACCTCACATGAAGATTGATGTGCTAAAACCCTGAAAAGCAGCTGATGCTCTCTCTTCCCAACCCAGGCAGCAGTCACACACAAGAGATGGGGCTAGGATGGGCCTGAGCACAGACTGCAAAGCAAGTGAAGCAAGCACCCAATGTTTGGAATATTTATAGAAAAGAGATTTTCAGCTTCAGTGAACTGGACTCTCCCAAGTGCTGCAGTTCTTGTGCAGCCTAATGTGGCATCAAGGCTAGGAAAATAAAATGGCTTGCGCAGAATGAGGAGATTGAGCCCTCAGAGAAGTATTGGGGAAATTTTCAGGGAAAGTACCTGTTCTCAGCATTGTAAACGCCGAGTATTTGGTAATACTGCTGCAATGAACCTGTACTTCAGGTGGAAGACAAAGGCACGTGGATATTTCCAGGTAGAAAAGTCCCTTCATAAAACACGTGTTTTTTGCAAGAAAAATACTTACACAGATTTCCAGCCCTCTGGCCCCATCCACTCCCTGCTCACAACAAAGATATCCAGGCAAAATGTTAAAAGAAATGGTCCAGACTGAGGGTTTAACAGAGTCATTTGCTCTCCCAGAATTTGGAAGAAAAAGGTGAGAATTAAGTTATTATTAGCAACTAAATATATATTTATAACATTGGTCATATAAGATGGGATTTTTTTCATCTAGATAAGGTGCATTTTACAAATGCTAATAATTGCATGCTTACAGCAAATTGCACTAAGAGTACAACATGTAAGGAATGGAAATAGTTCTGACTTTAGGGCATTCACCTGTGAAAAACCACATACATTGCTGGTTCCTGTGAGCTTCCTTTTGAGCAAATCAACCACACAATCACTCAGGAGATGGAAAATTGGGAAAAAGTGGGGGTTAGAGGATATATTTTTTGATGTGGGATAACACAGCAGTAGTGTTCTAATTAACTTTTTTTTAAGCTAATAACAAAGCCTACCACTGGCACATTAAACATAGGATATGTGAAGAAATAAATGAAAATAAGTGGGGAAGCTAAACATTGATTTCCTTTTATTTAATTCTGGTAATGAGCAGTATCTCATGATGTGCTTCTCCTCTAAAAAGATGTGTGGCCCAATCACTCACTGCCCTGTGCTGCCATAAAGATGATCTGAAACTGACTACCAGTAAAAACTCACACAAGGAACTTTTAGAAGCAGCATCAAAGCTGATGAAAAAAGCAAAAAAACAAACAAAAAAAATTACTCTATAGCATGAAATAGCCAGAATAGTTAAATAGCTTCATGTGCAAACGTGATTTCTTGAGACTATGTGTATCTCCTAGCAGTAACTTTTGAAGTTACTCCCACAAAGAGGAACAATCATCTTTTTATTACAGGCAGCAAAAAGCCATGAGATCTACCATGCACCTTTCAGCTGCCATGGCCATAAATGTAATTAGCAGTAGCCAAATTTCAGAGTTTTCTGGGTTCTCTGTCCTATATAAAGAAGCAGTTTGGTAAGAAATGCTGAAATACACCCATAATGTTCTTCACCTGAGTTGCCTTGTGTATTTCTTACCAGCAGCCAAGGATCTGGGCCATTAAGTTCAAAGGATATAACCTGTTCAAACTTTAGCATTCCATTTAACATTAATTTATGGTTGAAATTTTATGGAACTACAAAAGCTTTACTATCTTTATTAAAGCCACGTTTATTACATAGCGAAACTACAGCAAGGAGATTCTGGGATGAATACTTCATTGATGTAATTTTTATTTTTTATTTTAAAATAAAAATCGTGGGGATATTTAGTGAAGGCAAGATGTCTGTGCCCTGCTTCAAGGGAGCACCTGAATACATCAAATAGAAAATGATGAATTTTGCAAGCCACTGAATGAAGTCTGAGGTAAATTTCCAGGTTCTTTGTCAGAGTCTAAAATTAAGAAAACATCTTTCATAGTCTGAGAAAAGGCTGTATTAATATTCCTCTCCCTACCTTGTCACCTATTTTACCATCCTTGCTATTTTTCATGTTGACCTGCTCACACACATGATAATGAAGTCATTAGCTACATTTTCATTTACTTCTCATGCCTTAGGAGGTCATAGGTCTGGTCCATTAACACAAGGTTCTTCTCTCTGCTGCAATTTGCATGAAGTGAAGAAAAAAAGGTTTAATGTCAATATTCCAGCTAAGAAGATACGACAATTTTGAAAACAATTGTGAAAAAAATAACCTCTGACACATCAAAGCAGGGATGCTTTCTACAAGAGAGGAATCCATAATGCATGAAAAAACCTGAAGGGTTGCTAGGGATGTAGAGCCACAAAGATTGTGGAGCATTGCATACTATGTGACTGTAGGAGCAGCCACGTGCTGCCTGACATGGGGACCAGCATTATCAGCTATATAGTTTTTCTCACCTATCTTTATCATTTTTTCTTCACTTTAGAATCCTGAAAAGCTAATCACATGCATAATTTGAGTTTTATAAGGGAAACATTACAGAGCTCATGAAATTTCAGCTAGTATTTGTAGACTTACTTTTTAACACACTGGAAAAAGAAAAGCCACAAGGTTTGGAATCTTTTGGTTGTCTCTGAAACAGAATAGCATATATTCTCTAGGAAAATGAAAACTGAAAGGGAATATTCCCCTATTTCCAGAGACTGAAAAATGGTATTAAGGCAGGTGGAAGCCTCAAAAGCTATACACAAAACCAAAATTTATTTTCAGGACCATCATTTGAGACTAAGTATAAGTAAGACATTTTCCTTGATGAGGGTGGTAAAACAATGGAACAGATTGCCCAAAGAGGTGGTGGGTGTCCCTTGCTGGAATCATCCAAGGCCAGCTTGGATGGAGCTTTGAGCAGCCAGGTTTAATGGAAGGTTTGGACTAGACAACCTTTAAATGTCTCTTTCAACCCAAACCATTCCATGATTCTATGACCTCCTTGCTTCTCTTAATGCATGGAAATTTCTCCATAGGATTAGGGAACACTACAAGAAGAAGGGACAAACTTAGATGGGTAAGCTGAAGAATTCATAGCTGCTCCTAAATACATTGTATATAGACAGAAACTGCATGGCTTCCATAAAGGAATCAGCCCACTTCTACATGTAAAATCTCAAAGCAGGCCAGAATATATTAAGTGTAAAATTGATCTCTTTCTAAACAAGGAGGGGTAAATGAAGACCTCTTTTTCTTCCCTCAAAACTGCTTTTGAAACATCCTGCTAGTCATGCAGAGTATGAGAAGTTCTGCACAGAGCACTCCTTAGTGAGGCAGAAATATGGCTGAGATGAATTATTTTAGAGAAGGAACCTGCCTTTTGCAGAAAATCTAGCACTAGTGCCATCTAGTCACCAATGTTAAATTAATAATGCTCCCAGAAAGTTAAAAATGCCTTTTTTCCCCTCACAGTTGCTGCCCTCAACTTTCTAGTTACTGTAATTCATAGATAAACAATGGAGGTTTTGAAAAAGCAATAGTTTGAACATAGATTAAATGGACTGAAATGGGACAACTTGAACACAACTTAAGATCACGTTTATGTGGCTAGATCCCCACACAGACCTTTTATATGGTTGTGTCCTTTTTTTTTCCTTATTGAAAAACAAAATTTGGTAGGGTAAGGGTCAGAATGGATGGATATACTCACCAGTTTTCTAAAGACCCCTCTTCAGTTTTGTTTCACCATTTTTTCCTGGGGATTCTTGTTCATCTGATGCTTTTCTCTGTCTCCCAATAACCACAATAGGTATCACTGATACTCCCTCCTACCCTACCTCAGCTGTCTTTAGGCTCTGAAACTTCTGATTTCTCATAATGTCATGAGTAAAAACTGAACTTGCTCCATGAATTTTAATGATTGTTTAAAACTTTTTTTTTTTCTTTTAACTACTAGCGCTTCCAGGATTTTTGCTGTTTGATGTTGAGAACTATGGACATGTAAAGAAAAGATCAAAGTACACTTCTGGTTAATAAAACTCAGCAAAAATTACTGCTCAAAATGCTGGCAATATTAGACTTCATCAAAGAATCATGGATGGTTGAGGACTGAGGGGAAACATTAAAAATCAGGGTAGAAATATTTTTTTAAAATACAGAGAGAGGGAGAAAATTTGGTTTTAGAAGGACAGCAGGGAAAGATGTTACATAGCATTATCTTATTTCATATTTTCATCTTCACATTGGTTTACAGATAAAGTATCAGAAAGCAGATATGAAATTCCATAGATTAATAATATTGGTAATGATCAATGAGCATATCTTCTGAATGAAGGCACAATATTTACATTTGGTATCATAATACTACATAGCTAAATTACTCATAAAATACAGAAAAACTACAGTCTCCTTTTCAAGAAGAAGAACTTTACAAAAAGCAACCTTTAGGTATAAATATTTATTTATGATACTTTATTTGTGTTTTATTTAGAAAACTCTGCTGTCTAAGGTGTGATTCCTCCGACACAATTAAACAGCCATTTTTAATTTGTGTGTTCTTGCATCAAAGCTAGATGAGTACTTGGGTTACTCTTCCTTTTTTTTCCTTTCTCCAACAAATCCACTCCTTTAAATATAACTAAAAACTTTTGTCTGCCTCTGCAATAATACAGAATTCTAAAAATAATTTCTGTCACCCTTCCACGTGAGCAACCCAAATAGGACAAGGAGCTCAAGGTGAAAACTCTGCTGATTGTATGAAATAATTCTATTTCACTATTGACTGACTTCCTCCAGTTCTTCATGCAGACTGAACTCTACCTGGCTTGGCTGTTACTGGGCATTTGAACAGGTGTTTCATTACACTTGTCCCAAGAGATGTTAAATTTTTCTCTCAATAAGCAAGACACTGAAGAGTGGATTAGATTTCATCCGACAGGTGGGAGCTTTGTTAAACTAGCCCCTTAGGAAAAGTAAAGAGACATGGAACAGTGTGATCACAAAGTGTCATTTAAATTGTCCAGTGCAGTCAGACTACAGAATTTGCACACAAGTGTAGGGTGATGACACTGAGCTTCCCCTGCAGAGTACTGGGGCAAGGATTCAGTGGCATTAAGTGCCATGGGGTCTTCATCTCTTCAGATGAGGAATGAGAAGGGTAGTGGCATCCACTCAGAGTCAGTGCAATTTAAACCCACACACAATCTCAGCCTTGCCTCTCAAACTGCCTGTGCGCTCCAGCTGCTGTGTGGGAGCTGAACGTAAAAGTACATCTTCTCTGCTGATAAATTCATTTTTTCTGACCTGGGAAAAAGCAACCTTTCAGGGTCTAGAACATGCCAGAAAACCAGTCTCTCCCTAAGAAAAGGAGAGCTATAAGAACAAAGTAGGTATGAGGTAATGCCACTACTTAATACTTTGCCATGTTATAAGGGGTTAATGTTTTCTAAATTGAGATAGTTGGTTTAGATAGGCAGTGGGAGAGGTGACTGTTTTTAGTCTTTCATTGCATTTTGAACATAGATTTCAATTGCTGTCACTCAATTAAACACATCAATATAGAATGATAGGTCTTTCTCCTTACCTCTTTCTATGAATAGATTATGCAAGGGAACTTGTTCATGTGTGATTTCGTTATTTTTAATAACTGAGATTTAACTAGTGAAAAAAAACCCAAAACAAAAACACCATAAGCAGATTCCCTAAAAAAATCACAAAGCACCAACCTTCTTTCTGGGAGACATCATTGAGTGAAGGTCACCTTTCACTTTTGTTATCACTGTAATGGATTTTAAATATTTTAGAAAAGTTTGCAGAACTTCTTGGGATTTGGCTTTCCAGTCACAAGTTATGAAAACAAATTGCTTTCAAGCAATTGAATAACTTCCAATATCAGATTCTATGAGTAGAAATAAACAAAGAGCTTTGTACTGATTCCTGGGGAAGAATCTTATTCAATGGATATTTGGCAATTTGGATTTCAATCCCCTTTTTTCCTGCTTTGGTCTCACGGGAAAAGCAGAGTATTTTTAACCAGTTACTCACTAGAAATATTTTAGAAACTGTGTTTTTGAATCTGATATCTTTTCAAGTAGCTAATGCAGATGTCACGAAATATTTTTCATGAACCCTGTTGTGTTTATCTTTTCTGCCTTCTAATTTATTTTTTCTTCCTTTTTTTCTTTTATATGCTCCATTTTGCTTCCTTCTTTTCAGTTTCTTCAATATACAGTGTATTTCACATCCTCTTCCATTTCTTCCACTTTGTTTGCTTCTTTTCTGTCCTATTGTTTTTCTCCTTCCTTTTCCTCCACTATTTATCTTGGAGCTGATACTTTGCATCTTTCCCTCCATCAATCTTTCAATTGACAGGTTGATGTATTGATTTGAAAGGATTCTCTAAAACCATTTCAGTACCACAGGAACACTCAGATGTGCACAAGGCATGTCCATTTTCAGTCCACTGTCATTGGAATATTGAAATGCTGGGGTGCAGTGACAATACTCCATTTGGCTTCCTCAGAGATTGTAAGTTTGCCAGCTAGGCACAAATCATGTGTACCAGAGTCATGCCCATCAAAATTGTACTTTGTACTCTGCCCTGCTCAAACTAGGGTCTGCTGCCAGATTGCTTGAAAGAATATATGGGAAAGCACACAGCTGTGGCAGTTTCTAACTAAATGAATAATGCAGCATCAACATCTGGAGGATTTTTGAAATGCTAAACATCCAGCTATGAAGCCTCTGACGAGGACACAGATGGTAATGGTGTTGTTCTTGCAGTGGTTCCACCAGAAACAGAGTTTCATAATCAGACTGCACTCTTAATGCTTGAAACAATCCTTTCCTTTAGCAGGACTAGGTCTCTAGTGCATCACAGAATGACAAATGCTCATTTTGTGGGCTACATTTAATTCATTTAATCCCAAGGTTTGTTAAGCTAAAGAAATCCAGTAATGAAAGTGGACATCTTCAAGCATGAATACAGATGCCAACACCAGTTGATAGTACTCAGCAGGTGAAATTAAACTGACAATCCAAGCTAAGGTAGAATAATTGAAATAAATTTTCCATTCAATGCAAAAAGCTTAGGAAAGTCCTACGGTTACCTCAGGAAACCACAAACAACTAAGCCAGCTTTTCCTAGATGCAAAACATGGGATAACATGCATTTTCCTGCTTTTTGAATCGTATCACTATGCATTGCCTACTGAATAGAGTAGAAATAAATAAAGAATAGAAATAAATAAGGTGTATCTCTGAATACAAGCAAATATATCTGTTCATTACCCACTGGTTTTAGAACATTAAAGGAGGGCACAATTTCTTATAATTTATTCCTTCCCTTTTTTTCATCAATAAAAACTTTGTTTCAGAGACATTGAGCAAATATAAATTAAAAAAAAATCAAACCAAAAAAAAAAAAAAAAAAAAACAAAAACAAAAAAACCACCACTTTTGCTCATATTAGAATCTGTCCCTGGGTTCAGAAACAAGCTAAAAGAACTGACTGAAAAGTCAACATAAAGTTAAGCAGTGCTGAGAGGTGGAGGAATTAAAAGGAGCTAATAAGGAAAGCCATGACTATATAAAACAAGCTTCTGAGAGATGGCATGATGTCACCCATCAGCTCCTCTGGACAGTTATAGTCTGAACTCTTGACCTCAGACACAACTTATCTTCTTAGCTGGGATAGGCTCCCCAGAAAGATGGAGGATTAGTTCCTTTATGTGTGGACACAGCTGAGACAAATCTATTACAAATGTTAAAAATTGTACCCAAACCATAGAATATTTGGAAAGCTTAAAATGAAGGGGAAAAGCTCAAGATGTGAACCCAGAAATTCCATGAAGCCTGTCCAGACAAGGAAGGAAAAGGATGCATTGCTTTAACAAGGATTCTTGATTAATCCTATACATGAATTTATAAATAACAGTAACCCTCTCTTCCCAGTTTGCCTTAAATTTAGGAAAAGGTAAGAACTTTAGCAAAAGAAACCAAATAAAGAGCAGTTACCTTCCCTCTTTTAATGCTGAAAACAGGATATTCAGAGACAGCTGCTCACCTCTGCCAGACCTGGTGCTCATCACCAGCAGGCTCTTTAAGCAAGCAGCATAATTTTTCAGGGAAGGGATGAAACATTCTTATTCCTGCAAACGTTCTGCAGCAAAATCTGAAAAGGATAAGGTCTTTCATCAGCCAGATGGCTCTCCTCAGGAGCTGCTTAGCAGCTTTGTGATCTCATGTCTTTGTCATGCCCAAACTATTTACCTTTTCCTCCACATCCTGGTAAGAAACAGTCATGTGCTTCTGCTGACAGAGATGTCAAGAAAAGTAGATTTCTGTTTTCCTTTTAGGTACTGCTCTTTGAGCCTGGCCCCTTCAAATCTTGGAGTCGTTGGCAGAAGGCTGGCCTGGCCCTGAGACTGGTGGTGCGAGCTAAGCAGAGCCTGATGTCAACTCTGCCTTTATCCTCCTGATGCCTTGGGAAGGCTGACCTAGAACAGAGGCTAGACAGAGCTCAGAATAAAGTTATTGAAAGGCCTTAAAGGATACACCTTGGGCAGTACAAGAGCCTGGCCAGGGCTACACCCAAGATGGACACAAAATGGGTGATTTTGTGAGGCCTCAATTTTTATAAATGTTGGTCCATCTGCATATTGGGGTTAATCCAATCACAGCTTCAGATGATGAAGTCCCATCCTTTCTTGTTTTCTCTCTTCAGTCCACCATTATTTATGCTTTTGGGCCTGAAACTTGTAACGATTGTCCTTGGTATCAAGCTAGAAAAGGAAATTTTTGTCTACCTTGTCTGTGATGAGAGTTCACTAACACTTAATATGAAGCTCAAAACTGCACACCTAGACAGCACAGAATATGAAAAATATAAAAGCTAAAACTTAAGGCATCACCTTCATTAGAGAAAGAATTTTGTTATACCTGAAATCACATTTGAAAGAAAAAATAATTAAAAACTGCTACTAGAAACACTTGGCAGGGTAAGCAGGGGAAAGGGAAGATTGAAAGAAGCAAAAGCAAGAGCACTTTCTAAAATCAGAAAATCCTACAGGGGCCTGGAGTGGGAGACTCTGGGGAACAATGAAATGGGCAGTAGTTCATTGGTTGAATCTCCTCATAATATCACAAGAGGTGCAAAACTGTGCACAAAATCCGCAGCTATAGTTTTAAGAATGAGAATATTGCTATAAGAGCATCTCAGGTCATCCTATTATTTTCCGGGGGGAGGGAAAAAAGTGTGCTCTTCCTCCCATAGGAGAAAGGGAAGCATTCACAGCCAAAGAGAGACAGGATGTGAACTCTGGAGCTACAAAAGCTGTTGCAGCCAAGATTAAAACCCAGTAAGAGTTCTGATTAAACAGAGAGGCAAAACTCAGGACCTCTGTTCTGCAAACTGAGTTACTTCTACTAAGGTAGCAGATAGGAATAAAACACCCAGATAAGGATTAGAAATATACATGGAGTATGTATATGTAGCACTGGCCAACAGAAAGAAAAAAGTTAAAAAAAAAAAATAAATAGTCATCTCTAGGATTCATGTTCCCAGACAGAGAAAAATATGTACACCTTGATGAACAGAATATTACCATTTTGCACATGCAAGAATCTGAGCTTCAAACCAAAACACAGAGGGCCTCAGTAACTTGCCCAAGGTCAAAATCTAAAATACGTGTAAGGCTCTTTGATTCTGATTTGCTTTTTAATGTAGAGAAAACTCACATGCTGAGGGATGTGCAGGCATACAAGGGTTCCTTCTACCTAATTTGCTATTCATATAAAATTTAAAGAATCTGATCTCAGTAGGTATTTGTTCACATCACAAAGCTGCCATGTATTTTGAAGTAATCTGTTGGAGTCCTAAGACTCTGTAGAGGAAAGACCCAGAAACCCAGAACTGAAACAGAAGATGTTACAATCAGGATCAAAGGATATGCTGACAGATGCATTCAAGAACCTGAGATAATGTTTCCATGCTCTGTGAATAGCTTGAATCCAGGCTATCTCCTGTTAATATTCATATGTAAAGCATCTATCAAAAAGTTAATAATGGAATTATTACAGTAATACAACCTCTGCTCTCTTGTAAAACTTTTGCAATTGGTAAGGGTTCTCTCTTTTTTTTTTTTTTTTTTTTTATTCCCTTTGGAATCTTCTCCATTTCACCACATCTCCTTCTATTACTAAATTTCTTGAAAACCTCCTGATAGCTACTCAAGCACATTACTGTAACAGCTATCTGACCTGCTGCGATGCACCCAGGCCAGCCAGGGCCTCACTGCTGCAAACCCTCCTGCAAATACCTGAGCCAAACCTAGAAAAGGCCTTAGGCACTCATAATTTTAGTTTTGTAATTCCAGTCGAGCAGTCACTGGAACAAGACTCAAAATTACACATGTTGTGAAAGACTTTGCTGAGGTCAGCAGCCTCACTGCTGAGCCAGTGCTCCTGTGTCCTTAAACATGCAGAGAGTTCATACATGCTATTTCCTAAGAACATAAAACCACAGGATCTTGTCTCTGATTTGTCTGTCAGTGGAACAAACTCTGCTTCCTGCTGTATATTTGCCACCCAAATTAACTAAATAATACCCTGGTGCAAGGAGTTCAAGCATTTTTCCATGGCACCATAATGCTCAGCAGTCTGGTGACTGTGGTGCTCTGCCCAGTGCAGAATGGCTCTATCTGTATATACACACCTACCTACATGTCTCAGAGTATTTCTATTTCCATGAGAGAAGCATCACCCCAAATGAGCAAGCTGATCTATAACAGGCACTGATACTACTGATTACCAATGCAAACCCTCAGAACAAAGGAGCTGTTTGGAAAGATTATGATTTGTAGACTTAAGATCTTAGCAGTGTTTCAGTATGTTGAAGAACCTTACAGAGTGAGAATGAAATGTCTTATGAAAGTTTAAATTATGTAAAATACTGAGATGTATTATATGAGGCATTTTAAATAAGGGCAGAATAAAGGCTAAATACTTCTGAACTGTCTCAGAAAAATTAATCCTGCTAAATTCATGCACCATTACCAGACTCCGATATTAAAATGCCTGCTGCCTTTAGGCTGATGTGGTTATAATTATTCACTTGTTTTAATTAATATTTTATGTACTGTATGTATTTTTATGCAGCACCAATTGTGGTGGCATCCAACAATTAAAAACAGGCATAAATTAATCTCTCATTTACAGGGGAAACATCTTCAATTAATGAACTAAAGGACCTTCTAAAATTTTTAATTAAAGTTCTGAATAAGCCAATACGTATATAAATCTTATGAAATGTGAACTTTTCAGGAGGATCTTTTTAACAACACCTTGGAGACCATTTTATCCCTGTTGTAAAAACAAGAGCCTAAGCTTTCTGTCTCTTTAACTATTCCTGGGTGCCCCAGGACCAGGCAATATCCTCCCAGCACCATTTGAGCAATAGTGAGTGCATTGACTTCTAGCCTTAGAAGAGTTATTTTCCATTTTTAGCACTCACTCCCTGAATGACCCTGGGAAAGAAAACTGCAGGTTTTTTTGTCTCACAGAGGTGCCACTGTGCTAAGTTGGGGAGTCAGGGGGAACACTGTCTGGAAATTGTAATCTCTTTTCTATAAATGTTATTGCAATGACCAGGCGGCATTTTCCTTGGCAGAATTCATTCTCTAACACAGTTCCCAACCTTGGATCCAAAGCTGCTATTTTGCATTTAGATCCACAGAACAAATAAGATTTTGGTGCAAACCCCCCAGGCTTCTTTTCTGGGTGGGATGACTATAAGAGCACCCTTTGAATTAATTAGGTTTTTGCAGCTCCTGAATAAGAAATAGGAATGGTGTGGTGACTATTGCCAAATAACCTAAAATGTCACTACACCCAGCAGCCCAGCAGGCTTTTTCTTGCAGCCACTAACATGATGGCAGCTGAAGGGAGACTCTAGAATATATAAATCTCCCAAGCAGTCATGCTCCCAGACTCAGCACAGAAGGCGCTCAAACAAGAACACGTAATGAAGATGTTGAAGTGGAAACAACAGAATTCAGAGCTCATGGCAAACATGCCCCAAAGGAGAGAGAAAAAATTAGAAAAAGAGATACATTTCTAATACATATGTTACAGAAAACTCTTTCGGTTTTTTTGACCCTATCAGCCCCAAGGCGTATTTCTGATAGGAATGTAAGAGATTGTGGCAAACATCCAGCTCCTCAATAGTTGGGTGCTAAATGGACAAGTGGTTGAAAATTAAAAATCGACATTGCCTTTAACTTGGTACTGACCACCCCTTTTCTGCCATTAAGTAAGCACCTGGTGTACAGATAGAGACATCATCCTATGAATATTTGACTGGTGAATACCAGAACTATCAATATTTCATGTGAATACTACTCCTGAGTGTTGCACTGCATAAGCTGTATTACAGAGCAAAGTCCAAGAATATATTCATAACTTAGTTACAGTGGAAATCTGAGACCATAATAAAATAATATGTAATATTGTGTATTAAGATTCAAATATACAGTAATAAAAGTATATGTATATAGTACTGCTATTTTTGAAAAACGTATTTTTTAAATCTCCTTGTGGACTTTGGCAAAGCTGCTATCTTTATTTAGATGTAGAATGGCATTTCTATCGTTATCTTTCATAGGTTAGGAATATTCATGTCAAAATGACTGAGAGCACTACTCATCAATATTTAGATTTGAAAGACACATGAGGAGGTTATCTATATTAAACTACCCCTCAAAGGATCTAAGACCACATTTAAAATTTCAGAAATAGAGCTAATATTTGAAAAACCTAAATATAGATTTATCCTATATATCATGAAGTATGTAGTCCCTTTTCTAAATCATGAGTAGGAAGTCTAATCAAAGATTAACCATCTTTCTTGGGATAACCAATTAGAGTGTTTTGAGTAATTAATTTTTGTACTTCTTATTGATTACCCCCTGTAAAATTCATATATGTGTATATTTCTATAAAGACAGTTTTTGTGCATAAGGGAGAAGTGTGTTCTTTCAATCATAACCATCCTAAAACTTAAGGACAAAACTAAATTTCTTGGTAAAAAGCCATGTATGTCTCTCTCCACTGAAATTCTCTATCTCTGCTTCATGAAAAAGGAGCCACTACGTGTAGGCAGAAGACTCCTGGAAATTAAATTAATTGTGCCATGCAGAGGAAATAAAACCAATCAGTTCCATAGCACGAGAGAGTCAAATGATGATAAAGGCAGATTTTACACTGCTCCCATCTGTCATATACTTGTCATATGTCCATTGTCATATACTTGCCATCCTGAATTATATGATACCCTATAAATCTGCTTTTTACTTTAAAAGTTACAGAGTGTTCTTCTTCAATGTCTCAAACAAAGATAGGGACATATGTGTAAGTATTTCTACAACCAGTCCTAAAGATGAAGGTTATACTGAAAACTTAAGCACTGAGATTATGTGATTCTGATTAATGTTAGAAATACTTCAGTTTAGAATTCCCGACTATATAACAGTGCTTAATTCCATTTTCACTTTATTTTCTAGAACTTCTTAAAACCTTACACCCTGTTATCTTTAGCCCATTGTTTTGATAAGCTAAGTTCTCAAGGTCCCAGACCTGGTTTATCTGATCTAAGATACCCTGCCCAATTAGCTCTCATCTATTTTGCAGTAGGATCTATTAGCTGGAACATAATGACACACACTGAATGCAATGCCTGGCCAATTTAGAAACGAGGCACAAAAACCTGTCTCTCACTGCAAAAGGCTGTATGGGCACACACTTTTTTTCCCAAATTCTCACCACAATATTCTCTACCTTGGGTTCCCACTCCCCAGCTCTTCCACACATTTGAAACTCCATTATCTTTCCTGGATTCTATCTTAATTTCATGCATAATGAACTGAATAGAGGGCTATCATTTAATTTCAGTAGACAAGCAATCAGACCTTAGATATCATTCCTGCAGTAAACCTCATTCTGAATTTCAATGGGAGGAAACTTCCACAGGCAGATGAGAGACATTGTTCTGGAAATTGGTTGGGGACAAGCTACTCACACAGCAATGTGGCAACATTTTCCCCATGGAACTAAAAAATGGCATATTATCACTTAAAATAGGAACTTGGTATCTTCAGCAGCACAAGACACAAGCAGTCCAAGGTAATGCTTCCATCTTGGTCTCCCCTGTGCAAGTGTTATCAGAATTTCTAGATGGTTCTTTTTATTTCAGCTTTAAATGAAGCAGGCACAGATGCAATGCTTAATCTTATACTTTGGACCTAATCTTGTAAGAAGCTGAAAATCCTGAACCAAAGTAGAGCCAAAGAGTTCAAAACCCATTGAAAGCTTTTATATAGCAGACTTTTAATAACTAAAAAAAAAAAAAAAATACTTATTGCTTCTGTTCTGCAGGAGTCACTGCTTGAAAATGATGAAGGATGTTAAACACAGCTAGTTATTTTTTTAAGGCTTTTCATAAGGTGGTTTTCTTCACAAAATATACTAGCTAGAGTTTGGCTTAACATGTCAGGTTTATCAGATGTGTTACAGACACCAGCAGGGAGGGTTAGATGCAAGCCCTCATGAGCAAGCCCTGCAGTTATAGAGACAAGTTTCTCACCTCTGAAGTGTTGCATATCCTGTGTTCATCAAGTCTTAAACATTTTTTAATTCTTTCCTGAAAACTCGGTAGACCGGTTCTAAATAAAGAAAGCCACATTTCAGTAGAGTGTGGGTAAAGTTCCTCCTTTCTGACTGATGATTGTTCTCATGTGAGGTAAACACTGTCTAGAGGCTAAAATTGCATACCTGGAGCACATAGAGAGGTGTCTTTGAGTCCTAAAGAAGCCCTGAGGTGTGATCTCTCTGGTGATCGGGGAGTATTGGCACTTTCGCGCATCTTTAAGCTTTCTGCCGGGAAAGGAAAACTTAAGATCACAGTTTGGACTCCACAGTATGCCCAGGATTCTAGGATGAAAAACAGCAGCTGTTTTTTCCTATTATAACTTCCCAGTTGGCAGATTTTCGGCTTAGAGGGACTACAACCTGGTTTTATGCCAACAGAAGTAGAAAGAGTTGATTACAGAATAAATTCCCTGTCCTACAGATAAAAAGTTTATATTTTATCAGAAGGGATATTCACAGACAAGGGATGACAGAGACAGCTTGAGCACACTGACAACTGTTTTGGAGGAGTCCACCTGGCAAATTGTAGATGGTGCACAAAGTCCCCAGCACCAACATCACCCCGAGGCTGCTCTCAGCTCCCTGAGCAGTAACTCTCCTCAACTCTGGGCTCTCATCACCCTTAATCTAGTCCCTGTATAAGTCATGAAAGCCCCCTAAGCACACACTCAAGACTGCTCTTTGGTAACAGATTTTGATTTTTGGGGACAATTTCAGTCATAAAAAACCACTTTTCTAGTTACTATAAGCTCTAAAACTCATTACAAACATGAGCCAGCTCCCATGGAAGACCCTGGGATTCCTTCAATTGCCTTCTTTGTGGTTCAAATCAGGACCCTGAAACACTCACATTTCTAAAAACCACTGTTTTTTCTATATGAAGTATTCATAAGAAAATCTTGGACTGAATTTCTCAGTGACTCAATAAATAACTCATGTCATGTTCAGTGCTTTTGGGTGGTAATTAAAGATTAAAGACATTCAACAAAAATGCTGTTGCTTAATTAAAACAAATAAAAATCTTTCCACATTAAAATATTTGCCTGTTGCCTCTCAGACTTTATTCTAGGTATATGATAGGATTTTTCCAGCTAATCTTACTTGAAGCAAGCAGGCAGCTCCGTTTCCCTGGATGAAAGCTTTAGAAAAAAAAATATATTGTCTTAATCTTCACACTGTTAAGAATTTAATTGTGTATTTATTCTTCAAACATGTGGTCCCATATGCATTATTTGATTTCATTAGTGATAAAGGACAAATGGATACAGACTGTACCCTCACACTGCTTGTGTTTCTTTGTTGGAATTGTGGAGTTATAATCTGTTTACTATCCAATAGAGCATTATAGACAGTGTCAGCCTCTACAGGTGGCTTTCAGGTCCCTCTGTGGTGGTTTCTTGGTCTGTAAAACACAGCTGTACTCTTAATACCTTTAAAAGAGAAAAAAGCAAAAAAATTACCTCTCTCCTCCATGGCATGTGTCCCCCTCCCCCAGTTTGTTTGATGAGTTGCACTGACTGTGTAGCTGTCCTTGCAGAATTCAGTTCTGTCACATGCTGGGCACCCACATGCACAGTGAAAAAAAGAGAGGGTGCCAAGAAGGAAAGAGAAATGTGGGATCCAAACCTACTGTCTCAGTGACAAATATGAAGCAGGATCCTGTCGTGACCCAGGTTCAAAGGAACTAAGTGATGTCTTCAAGACCCTCAAACAATGTGTTCCTGGGGACTGGACAAGAGAATGGTTTGGAAGCTTAGGCTGGAAAACCCAACAGGAAAAATGTCACACTAACCTTACTTTATAGGCTTAAAAGCCTATCCCTTTGTTTTCGAATTTCTGGGTTTGGAGCTGTGGACACAAAAATAAATGGCAAATTGTGTGTTAAAAAAACCTTCCCAAGTAAATATTTGTATATTTGTATATCTTATTTTCTGGACGAACAGTGCTTAGGTCTATACTGAAGTAAGAAGCAGCAAGGGAAAAATGACAATTTTTATAAAACAAAATTTTGTAAAATCACCTCAGTGAACCAAAATATTTTTACAGAACAGATTGTTCCTAATGTGGATTTTTTCACCACTATGATTTACATCATAAAATATTCCTCTAGCCTAGTTCCATTTGTGCTAGCTCCAGCACTGGCATAAATAAAAATTTTCCAGTAAATCCTTAATTCCACTCTCCTGAATCCAATTCAGATGCTTTCTCACTGTTTATTCTGTCCTTGATTTCATTTTCTCTATTACTCTCATTTCACATTCAAGGAAGTTTAAGTAATTACAAGTTAGTATTTTTATTCTGAATAACCACGATTGCAAATTCAATAATATAATGAATTTTCAGGTGTTATGTGTATTTTAATTTCACCTAATGAAAGATGAAAGGATTATTAATACTAAATATTTTGTCTTCCCCTAGAATACTATTTAATTTTCCACTTTAAATGGCGGTATGTACATTTTCACTAGCTAATCTTTGCTTCTTAGCATCTTAATTTCCTCATAGGCTTCACAACTTTGATGCCTTTAAAAGCCTTTGATCTGCCTTGCACCTTAAAATATTTAAACACTTTTTGATTTGATGTAATCATTCTTGCTGTGTTCTTCTGATGTCTTCATTGTATTCATTGCTTTGCTATATCTATTTTTGCTTTCAAAGATTCTTCTTTATTCAGGGACAGATATTAATTTACCAATGCTATTTTCCTGGCATGATCATCAACAAAAATATGCATTCCCTATTTTTAATTTGAGTGGCTTCTAGATTACACCAATTCCTAATACTTACCTTCATCCTATGACATCCACGATTGCTGAACACAATGAAAATGCATCCTCTTATATTCACCACTTCTCAAGATTGCTCTGACATCAATAAAGGTTAGATAAAGGATAGTCTCATAGAGCACTAGAGCAAGAACTTATTGAAATATTAATAAAACATTTTGCTTCTTTTTTGCACTGTGCTGTTGTGTGGTTGATATGCAGATACTTGAGGCATTTATGTTTGGCTGATTTTTTTCTGCCTCTTAAAATTAACTCAGAACTATGCAGTGAACTTCAAATTTTTAAGAATGTGAGTGAAAATAGTGCAGAGAACTGATGGCAGCAAGCTGGCCATCTCACCTCTCTGTGTACTGCAAACTGCATGCCTAGACCAGAAAATTTCAGAGGCGTGATACTTCCCTACCCGATTTTTAATTATAGGTGGTGGTACATAGCCATTCAGGAACAGTATGATTCCCTGTCTGCCTGGTCTTCTGTAGCTTGCAACCATGTGAAATTTATTAGGGGACATTTCTAGGATGCTTGTTTGAAGTCTCCTGTGTGAATGATAAAAACTTCTTACCCAGTGTTCGGCACACTCGATTAGAGGAAGCATCCCCTGAGTGCCCAGCACACTGTAATAAAGAATATCTGCTTTCTGCTACTCAAAACTGTGTTAGAAAGTTTCTATCTGACCAATTTTGGTATCAACACCCATCTGTGACGCTAGGATTTATCTAGAGGAAAGAAATCCCCAGCTCATTCACTCATACGACATTACAGTCTATTGTTATGAGCAGATCAAAATGGATTTAGGACAACACAGAATCTGCTCTCATTCACTGGTCGTAATACACCAGAACTACTTCCATTCTCACTGAAAATCCTGTAACAGAAGCAGCCATATCTGTTCTAGAGATTTGGTTATTAAGTGTCTCCCTACAGTTGATCAGAGCTCCTAGAATCAAGTGACTGGATAAGACGTTCAGCTTTCATATGAAAGAAATTGAAGGTTTTTATCCCCCATGACTGTCAACAACAGCAAGCAAATAAACCACCTTAACCTCATAAATACAGACTCAACTAAGACATAACATTAATTAATCATTTTATAGGTGCCCATTTTCAAGAACATTGCACTTTTGGGAGACACTGAAGAAGTGATTTATGGCAATAAAATCTGCCAGGACACCAAAACCCCTGCACTTTCACCTCATTTTTGAAGTGATGCTGGAAGTCAGGCCTGATGCATATTCCCTATGTTTTACACTGTACAAGTTCAGTTTCCATTACCTGTCATTCATAATTCCCCAATGGATCACAGCACAACACAGACACTTTGCTTTCCCCAGGCAAAGACATAATTTGCATGAGGGGTCACACAGATTTTATCCCCCAAAAAGACAGAAGACATTTCTTTTGTGACTTTTTTGTGATGATACATAAATTTAAAAAATGAAAATTGAGTGCTATCTTGAGGAAACTATTTGTGCACCTTTCAGTCATGTAACCCCTCCCTTATATCTTGTTCAATATTAGTTTTATCATAAAAGAAATAATATAAAGGACATTAGAATCCTGTCCCTTGATAAAAGTAAATGAGATTGGCACAAATGCTTTGACAATATCTTTATGTGCTTCCTTTCCATATGAAAAATAATCTTCACATTCTGTATAACAGCCAACCCTCCCTCTTGTATAATTTCAAGGTCATTATTCCCATTTTAAAAGTACCATCTGGGAAATAAAGAGTATGGTGGAAGTTGTGCTGTACTTTTGCAGCAGTAGGTAAAATGGAGACTTTCAAGGTTTTATTATTTGTGTGACTGTATATCTGAATTATCTTCTTAAATAATATTGAGAAAGATTAACTACTGCATTAGTGCTGATTTTTAGAAAAATGTCATTTTGGAAAGCTGAATAGAAGGGAGTAACGTTGAGATGAAATTACCAACAAAGAGATTGTCCTTTCACTGAAGTAAGCCCCACAGACATTGTAATGTAATTTCTTGTTAATGAAAGCATTAATAGAACTTTATCACAGAAGAACCCTCTGAATTTTGAACCATCATAGATCGTTGTTCAAACAGGGTATGACAAAACCATTTTATATTGATTATATATTTCATTTGCACAGCTGGATGCACTAATAAAAGATTCTGAGTATATTTCCCAATTACTCAGACACAGTAATTAAAAGAATTAAAAGTCTTTCCACAGCATAAAAATTCGACAAGTGCAATGTCGTTTACAGATCCAGCATGAAGACCTTGGTGATGCACTGGGGGTTTTACATGTACATCATGAAATCAAAGGGTTGAGGCAGTGAAAATATTCTTTGCCTCCCTTCTTGCTCGTGTACCAAGAGCTGAGCATGAAAGATGACCTAAAGGGGTCTCTATTAGTCCTCCTCCATTGCTGTTAAGCAAAGAGCAGCCCAGGCTCACACTGCAGGACAGCCCCTAGCTCCATGCACTCATCTCAGCACTACCAAGAGGATTCCCTTCTGCAGTCCTGAAGTTTATACAGGTTCCTTGTGAGGAGCCCAAGGGCCACCACCAGTTTGTATATAAACATTAGACATTTATTCTGAGTGCATATAACCATATTTGGCATGCAGATGAAAAATAGTGTCTGGTGGGTCAAGCTCATTAGCAGCCCCAGGCAGCAGCTCTGCTGCTCTGTCCCCATCCCTCAGATACAGGCAGAGGGCAGCTGGAAATCACATTGTGTGACTCAGCAGGTCCCATCTGGCCCTTGGGCTGCACATTACATGCCCCCACTCCACTGTTTGATGTGCTGAACAATCTCTGATTTCCTACTGGGGATGTAAACTGATAATGAGATTGCTTTGGTGCTCTAAATCTCAGCAGCATTTTCACAAAGGCTATTTTCTGGCTTTTGCAGTTGCCTGAGAGGGAAAGGGATATAAACACTAGAGGTGAAAA
Source organism: Parus major (assembly GCF_001522545.3). Lineage (NCBI taxonomy): Eukaryota > Metazoa > Chordata > Aves > Passeriformes > Paridae > Parus > Parus major. The sequence continues at coordinate 163,842 of NW_015379261.1, read as the reverse complement.
CAGAATTGCTGTGTAAGTTACAAGACAAACAAAAGCTGCTGATTCAAGAGACAGTGTAAACCAGTTACAGTCAAATAGCAACTTTATTCTCTTCTAATACATGTAATGTCAAGTTTTCATTTAAAATACTGTTCAGGTGGACAGACTTAAAGAAAGCAGCCTCATATTTTCACCTGAGACTTGAGAACAGCAGATAAACATCGCAAAAGCCTTGCAAACATTCAAACCACACACTGCAAAATGTGACCTTTTTGTGTACACAGCATGCCAAGAGATCTGCCTTACACCAGCCACAAAACCAATGATCTATTAAATGCACCATCAAGTGATCCACCATCACTTCTGTTTTCAGATGTTATGACCATCCATACTTGCTTCTCTAATTCTCACCCAACACTCTGGCTATAGCATAATTTCTAGCTGCCAGGCATCATGTAATTCTATTTTAAACTTTGCCAAAGTGTAGTTTTGGGAAACTACAAACAGCAGGGGCCAGATTTTAATAAGTGTCTCTGTTGCCACTTCAGCAACATGATTCCCATTGCTGTGATCACAAGGGGGTCTCTAACATGCCTTCAGGGACACACAGTTAAAGCCAAGAAAAATGTCACAATTATTAACCAATAAAGAAAGAAAAGTAAGGAAGCTGTTTTAGCATTGCTAGAAAAGTACTGCCTTAATTAGAGCATTAGAACATTGCTACATTTCTCTCTTCAGTACCAAGTGGTAGTGACATCTATATTTATAGTGGGGTTAAATGACAAGACACTGACTTTTATTAAAAATTGGGGGTGAGGATTCTCTTACAATATCCAAGGACTCCCAAGACTTTTTGCAGCTGTTGTTCATGCCCCGCCTTGTCTCCTTGCCCACATCACATGTCACCTATGACACGTGGGAGCATTTCACAGCCCCCTTCCTTAAGCCCTGTGTGCACCTTTACCCAGTGACATCCAGCAAGGCACTGGCACTTTATCCTTTCCACTCCTCTGCACCAAGCTGTTTACCATCTTTTCCAGATATATCCAACTGAGCTTGACCACCTAATTAAAAACATATGTAGCACTTGTCAGGCTTTGACTGGCAGTAAGGAGGGTAATCTATTTTCTAGAAGCCCCTAATAAACACAATAGTAAGCCACAAACAAAAACCCAGGAAAATTAAATCAAGCTGCTGGTGAGCTCAGTGGGTGCAGCTACATCCCTAATTTAGTTTGTTGCAGGGTTTCTTTTGAGAGAGAGGCTGTCTCGTGTCCATACTTGGCATCCACTGGTATTCCTTATCCAGAGAACTATCATTCCAAGCTCTTTTCCTCCTGGTGGAAAGAGCACCCAGGTCTTTCTCCAAGGATGCCCAGTAAATCTCAGAAAGGAAACCAGTGTGAAATTCATGCTGAGAAAGTGCAGGGTGGATGCAGGTTTAGGGGACACAACAGCTAAAATAAAATCTAACCCCACACCTCTTACTAAAGCAGATGGATGCACTGAGCAAATTCCACTTCCCCCCATTCCTTACATAAAGAATTAAATTACTCAAGAAAACTGTATTGAAGTGGGACAACAAAGTAGAAATAGGAAGTTAGACACAGTAATAGATTCTTCCTCTTTTTTTTTTTTTTTGATAGTTCTATAAAGAACAAAACTAATAGTCATGTCATGAGGTGGGGAACAGGAGGATGTACCTCAGGGAGAAGGAATACCATCACCTGAGTGAATCAATTAAATGTGCCTCAGGTTGAGTGGCTGCCCTAATCCAATGCAAAAGCACACAGCCCTTTGGGGAGGAAATACTGAAAAATGGAGCTCTTTGAGCACCCGTACAATTTAATTTTCACTGATTTCTGAGTGGTGTCTCAACCCAATATTTATTACTTTACTCTAGGAATTGAATTTGGTCCTGTTACTAGTAACCAAATCAATCCATTCTTCTTAACACAAAGCATAACAGTTTAAAGCCTTTTACTGTTTCCTTGGTGAAACAACTGAGCAGAGGACTCACTGACTTCCAAACTCCTCTTGGAATATCAACCTGCAAATTTGGGTTATAAAACCATGGGGCTTTATTGCCTATCCAACCAGGTAGCAAGTCTATCCAGTATTCTGCCCAGTGTCCCTCTTAATTTATTTCCCCTTTTCTGCTGCACACTGCCAGTGTACTCTTTCCCTCTGAGCTGCCATGGGTTTGGAGAACTCCAGGAGGAGCCACTCCTTTCTTTTCATCTTCCCATTGCACCAAGGGGTGCCACCATGTGCAGAATGGCATTTACACTGAAGGGTGTGCAAGGTTCAGAAAGCTAAAGAGACCTCAAGGGGGAAAATCTGTGGAAACCTGTAGTCTGGAAAATTTCCTGGGAGACAAGATCTGTGGATTAGAGAAAATTGTTCTTGTGCTCAGTAATTTGGGCTTTATTTTCAGCTTGCAAATAAAAGACTCATTATGAAATTTTATGTGTCTTTACCAAGCATGATTTCAAGGGCCTCTCACATATGAAAAGAATCTAGAAAATTAGAGGAAAATTTAATTTATAGCTGTCATTTTTATGTAAATACATACGGAAATATATAAAGACACAAGCGTTTTCCACACCTTAGACTCATTCTTCTGTGTCAGAAGGTCAAAAGATTATCTAGGACTTCTCTCTCAGCAATAGGTGTTAATTATTCTAAATTTCATACTTATGAAAACATTTTTGACTACCTCAAAATTTTAGTGAAAGTATAGGCAAGTTTTAATTAAATTTGTAATAAAAATGTCACCATGATGAGAATATATATTAAAAATATATGTCTACAGCAGTACAAAAGTTTCTGACCTACAGGAATTTAGATAAACATAAATAGTGGGAGTAGAGTAACCTCTTAAATCATTAGTCAGCTATCTAGTCAGCCACTAGTTTTGGTCAACTCTGCTTTGCAACTTTCAGACAATAAAGTCCTTTGCAAGACTGTCCTAGATTGAACAGAACTTGCAAAACAAGGATTCAAAAGAAAAAAACAAGACCCTAACAATTCATAAAAATAACAGGAAAATTATCTTAGGAGCAAGTAGAAAGGAAATGGAGTCCATGAGAATTTCCATGCAAGGAAAGACTCAGAATTATACTGATTTACAAGTTACAGTAAGGTACTGTAGAATCACACAGGAATGAACTTTATGCAGGTGCTGAAGGAGAGGCAATACAGTGCAAGAGAAAAGGAATTTCTGAACCATCTGGAAAGGAAAAGTTTTGCTCCCAGCCCCTGTGAGCACTGGTTACCTGACTGATGTGCATCCATGCTCCCTCACTGCCTAAATAAGTATGGCATATTGGGCAAGACGCCTCCATCAGTTAGTCAGGGCCAGGAGATTCAGGAGAGAGGGAGTATTTTTCATCCATTTTGCACTATGTGTGAAAGGGAAGGACGGTGATCTGGCATTTATTTCAATTCCTTACATCAGAGTTCATATACAAAAATATAATTCATCAATGTCATCCTACAAAAAGCAAGACATTTTAGCAGAAAATGCTGTTCTATCTGATTACAGTACCAGTTTAATTAATGTAATATGTAGACAGGACAGTATCAGGATAAGTAAACAAGCTGCTACAATTAACAAGACTGTGTTTTCAAAGTGAAATATGCTTGTAGCATGCTAACGATTTTTTGTTATTCTAAGAATAATGATGACACGTTCAAAAATAGTTTTCTGTGTGCAGTTTTGCTTTGTCTTCTTGATATAATTATCCTTACAAGTTCATCTAAGTTATTATTTAAGTAATTACATGGAGCACACCTTTCTGGAAGAGAGTAGCTTACAATCTAGGGCTGCGTAGATCAAATTAGACTTCAGCTGCATACATCATCCAGGAAATTTCAGCATTTGCTCAACACATTTATTCAGGTGGAATTTAATTAAACCGAACAAATTAAAGCTGACTCCTGACTCATTTCAGAGCACTGGAGCAGAGACATAGAGAGTGACACTGGAAAAAATTTGCAACCATCTAGGACATTGTCATCTCTCAGTAGCCCTCAATTAGCCATTAATAATTTTGTGAAATTTAAATTTGATTTGCACTGCTCCAAAAACCAATTTGAGAAGAGAGACCTGTTAAGCTATGCATTTCAACAAGTCTCTCAAAATGTGCAAACACTTCAGTACACACCTTTTGAGCCCTACAAGCAAATTGTAAGCACACTGGCTACTGTGTGCCAAGTATATACTGTGCATACTGTTCATGTATACCTAATCCAAATTCCCTTGATGCAATTTCAGGCCATTACATCTCTGTATCCCTGTGAACATCAAAAATAATTCATTCCTTTAAATCTTAATTAATTAAATCTTAAAGCAGTCTATATATTTTGAAAACTGTCACTGTGCCTCTCTTTTATTTTCCTTTAGGAAAAAAACATCCCTACTGCCAGGAGTCTTTTCTCTCAAGGAGGGCACCTCCTTGTCTTCCCTCTGGAGCTGCTCAGCTCTGCCCCAGGTCTGATTTTAGAAGCTGTGAAATTTCCAGAGTAGCTCACAAATGCAAAAGAATTGTCTAACAAAACTGAATGGCCAGAAACCTTGCCCCATAAAAATGAAGGTTCAAAGAGCTTAGGCTCTGGCCCACGACAGGGTATCACCAAAATGCAGAAACTGCATTAATGCTGCAGTAACTAGTAAGAGTAGAAATACCTTAAATGTTCCACATCTTTCCTAGAGAAATAGATTATACAAAATAGCCTTGATATATTCCCATAGGCTTAAACATTTAAGCATATTCAAAACAAAATCTGTTTCAAAAATACACATTTTGAAAGCAGAGGGAAAACATAAATCACTGTGACTGCTAAAACAAGTGAAAAATAATGGAAGAAACTAAAAATAAGTATCAAATAGCACAGAAAATTTCAACAGAGTAAAATGGTGCTCAGTAAATGCTCACAACATTTAAATAGCTGGGGATGATTTTCCCTTTAGTGAAAAAAACCCAAAGCCCAGCCCTCTATGGAGAGGATTGCAGGAAGAAGAGATGGTAAGCAAATTTGTGATGAAAATCACAGCAGAAGGAAAGAATCAGAGTTGGCATCATCAAAAACATGAAAAAAGAAATGTTCTGATCTGCTTTTGAAGATCAGGAGCTCTTAACTAAGGCAGATAATAGATAACTCCCAACATTAAATTTTTCCTACATCCCAACAGAGCCATCTTCTGTGAGGTTTTATCATCTCATGTGCAAAACCACAGAAGATGTTCATACAAACACACGGCACAAGCACAGGAATCCTTTGTTTTACGTGGTGGAGGTGTGTGGAGCTGCTCTGTCTGCTGGGAAAGCTGGGGCTCAGCCTGGAGGAGAGAAAGGTCTCCTATAAGGAAACCTTATTGCAGCCTTTCAGTACTCAAAGGGAGCTTATAAGAAAGTTAAGGGGAGACATTTTAGCAGAGCCTGTTCCCACATGATGATGAGGAATGGTTTTAAGCTGAAAGCGCATGGATTCAGACTAGATATCAGAAGAAAACTTTCATTATGAGGGTGGTAAAACAGAGGCAACTCCCCATTCACAGAGAGTTGGTGGAAGTTCCATCCCTGGAAACATTTGAGGCCAGGTTGGATGGGGTTCTGAGCAACCTGGACTACTTGAAAATAACCCTGCTCATTGCAGAAGGGCTGGACTAGATGGCCTTAGAAGGTGCCTTCCAATACCTAAACCATTCTATGATTCTATTTCTAGTCCTATACTTCATGAAGCCAAAAAATACTCATTACCCGAAAAAGAGCCTGGGGCTACCCAAGCAAACTCTCTCATTTCAGTTGTAATTTAATTGTGCAGAAACCAAATAAAGACAGAGTTGAAGAGGTGGGCAATGTGCAAAATTTGCCATGTACCTTGTTGACTGGAAGGTAATAGAGCTATCACTTTCTTTTGCATGAATATTATTTGTTACCAACTTAGTTCTATTAGATTTATAAAATCATAAAGCATTCATAAGCAAAAAAAAAGCTCATGAGCAAGTCTCATTTTCTTTAATGCATTTTCTATGTGTAAGCTCTCCTGGAACAGTTTAGAAAACTCATTTTCAGGCTATTCTTGGTGAAATATTTGGTTTATGTGTTTTCAGATTTGATAGTGGGTGCTTGCTGGACTGTTTCAATTATTATTTTGGCTGACAATCTTTTTGCAAATAACAACAAATCCTCCTCCCATCACACCCCCTCACTGGCATGTCCAGGAGTAATTCTTAGATGCATAAATGCTCCATTTCAAACAATTAAAACATCTGAGACTCATGAACATTTGTACACTTAACCAGAAGGTGCTAGGAGATTCATGACTTATGATTAGTACCTCACTATGGAGCACAACCATGCCAAATTTGACCCATGTCCTCAGAAACATACTTGTACTTACGAATTTGATTTAAAACCTTGGTTTATTTTTGAACCAGCTATGAACACTAGCTTGGACACTGTTTTTACTGCTGCATCAAAGTACAAAAAACAGGGGAGATGCAGATGCTACGGGCAAGAAGTTTGGCTGGGACAACTCAACAGATTTCACACAAAGCTGGACTCATTTCGACAACTGCAGAGATTTGGCCGAAGTTATTGATCAGACATTTAATAGATCTAAAATTTAAGAATGAGGCAGGGTCTCCACCACTCCTTACTTTTAATATTAATACCATAAAGGCATTCAAAAACAAGGCTACAATTTTCTCAGATTATCACTAAGCAGAAAAAGGGGTAGAATGATGCCTACTCATGGACATCAGAAGGAGAATAGGCTGGATCACTTGATTTGGTAACTAGGTCAGAGTGAAGAGCACAACACTTTGTAAATGAAACATACACATCAAATTATTTACTAAGAGAAGGGTGCATTAAGGCCATCAATAAACGTAGAAGAGATTTCAGAGTTAACACAGTTGCAAATGGTCATCTCTAAAGAGATTGCAGAGATTATGGGAATAAAAACTGTGCAAAAGTTATTAATCTAAACTACTGGGCTCCTTCCTAGATTCTAGAAATGTCCTTTTTCAACTTTGTATTCTTCCCCACAAAAACCTATAATTTATCATAAAGGGGAAAATGCACTTAATTAACATTAAATAATGTGAAAATAAGAATTATAAATTTACATGGCGTAATGCAAATTTTTTGCCTAAACGCTTAAAATTTAAAGTCAAAATTTTTCAAACATTTCACAGAGTTTGTTACCAGGTACCTTACAGCACAGTTAACTGAGTTAGATGGAATAAATTATGCTTATAAGTTTGTGCACAATTATCCCTAAAATGGACAATGTGACAGGTTTGGAATTCAGTGTTAAGCATCACCTAATCAAACACTGAAAAAATATTGTAATTAATAATTCCAAGTGAATGAAGGAGTAGATTATATTATTCAAGATAAATTATATTCAACATACAAAAATAAAATATTGAGTTATTCAGCACAGTGTAAGTGACTAACTGTAAAAATACCAATCAAGGAAAGCATTTGGGATTCAGAAGAATTTAAATTAAAGGACATTAACATCATTTTCATAAAGGTTTTGTTATTTGGGCTGCTGAAGAGATCTGCCAATTTCCCCACTACATTCTATGTCTACAATTCAGCATCCAGAAAGATTTTATTGAGATTTTTTTTTTCCAATATCAACTCCAGTTATTATTTTTAGGGGAAAGAGTGAAGACACAGGTGTCTAACTATCTAGACTTTCCATAGGTCAGATAAGGAATTTCTCCTTGTATCACACACATTAAGATCCTTGAGAGATAAACAGATTTGTTAAAGTCTCCTTACAGGGTGATAGAGTCAGGGTATTTAGTCTGTTATTCCCCAAAGTTTGAATATTAGAAATTACATCATTAATGCAATGACTGGTAATCCTTACATTTCTATGGCCATTGACAAATTCAGATTTATCTACATACTTTTCAAAATCTACCGCCATCTACATGGGGTTTTTTGGACAGCAATAATTTTTTCAGTAGATTATCTTGGAAAAACTGAAAGTGATACAGCCAACCTATTATATTCCCTGTGTTTTGGGGTATGGCATTTAGAGATGCAGCAAGGAGATGATTTCTTCATTCTTTGTTTGTTAAAAAGTTTATTTATTTCTTCCTGTTGAAAAACTATGTGTGGCTATTTCCCTTCCTCTTCCCAGTGTAACAATCTAGTCTTGTCACTTGTGTGTTCTTCCCTGCAACAGTAGAAAAAGTTAAAAAGAGTAACTGTAATTCCACAAAAACTGGCTGACAAGACCCTCTAGTAGGCCAGATGCTTCTAAAATTTCTGAGAATTAGATTTCAAGTTGATGGTTTTCTCCTAATGCTTGTAAAAGATACAGCTTTGAGAGCCTGCAAAGCTCAAATCTTTTCTCATTACTTCTGTAGAACAAATGTAGCTGCAGTACAAGACCTTCCAACTTTACAGACAAACACCTTATCCTTTTTCAAAGGATCAGTTCTACAGGAGTGAAGCAGTAGTAAATTGTGACATTATCTCCTAGGCTGACCCTGCCAAGCTGCAGTGTTAAGTGGCACTCTCTTGGCTAGCTGGAGAATCATCACATTGGTCTGGAGAGACAGAATGCACACCTCAACATCTTCAGGAGCTGCTTAAGGGACACTAGAGATCATTTCACCCTGAAATACATCTGCCTTAGATCTTATTTCTCCCACTCTTTGCAGGCTCAATGGGGAAAAAAAGACACCTACTGAAAAGGAAAATTGATTATGTTGAATTTTCACCACTGAGCCTCTATTCCCAGCTGCTGAGAACTCCAGAAGTTGATGCATGCAAGAGGGAGGAATACATTGGCAGCTCCTTATGCGGTGGCAGGAAATCTTCTCCCTTTCATGTCTGTATCTTGGAGATAAGAGAGAGATTGACATGGTCCCCCAGAAAATATTAACTGATAAACTATCAATATAGGTCTGCTTTAGTGATGTTTTCTTGCTCCTGCTGTCAGGAGCTATGAGGAATGCAAATTGCTTTTCTCTAAATGTTTTGTTGATGGGTAAGATACCCATAAACATAGACACTTTCATTTTTCAATATGATCAATACAACTTTTAAGTTGCTTTAGCACTGATAGAAAGTTGTTTTATTTTTAGTTTCTAGTGAGGAGAAAAATCTCTATCTGTAGATTTAGAGTCTTTTGTATAACATGGCTACCATTTTTATTAACAGCAAACCTATAACAAGAAATATGGCAGAACATTTTCTTCAGCAAGTATTGCATGGTCTCAGGATAATACCAGGTTAAAAGATGGAACAGCATTTACATTAAAAAGAAGGTGCTGTGCATTGATTTCACTGACATCTCACTTACTGATTAATTACAATTAATTTGCTCTCTGTTTTACTCCGTGTTTCAATTGTGAAATGGGCCCTTAACAACATTCAGGCATACTCTAGGACTCTGTGTAAAGGGGGCCAGAAACTGATTTGTTTTCAGCAAATAAATAAGATAGGCTGGTATTTTAGTACATTTAAATGCATAACAATTCTCAGTGCTCTTTACAAAGAATCAAGCTGGGGGAAGAAAGTCTTCTAATGTCCTGTCTTTTCAAAAGTATACTCAGCATAATCCATAATATATTTAATTGAATAAATCCCCAATCAGGAATATATATAAAAAGCACATAATTCCATTAGAAATATTTCATTGTGTGTTTTGCTATTTTTCAGGTGTATTCACCCTCTGTAATCATAACTCCTCTGTTTATTCAGCCCTTTATATTTTCAAATTTAGCAACATTTTCACTGACCATACAAGCTGTGATGAGATACCAGGTTTGTTTGCTTTAATTTCATGGCTCACAAAGCAAAATTTCACTGGCCTTGCTGACTAACATTTGGGAGGAACAAAAAAAAAAAGAGAGAGAAACAAAAAAGCATTTATATGTAATTTGAAACTTGTAACCTGCAATCTTTGGTTGTACTGATCTGAGTCCAGGTCTACACTGTGGGGGAGATCTGAATTCCTGCTCCATAATCAAACACTCCTCATTTATATCTAAAGGAATGGGCAGTATAAAACAGGAAAAAGAGTCTAAAACTTGTCTAAGCACCTGGGCCTGCATTTATTGCTTGGAGTTACGTAGCTCAAAGCTCACAGACAGGTATGTGGCAAAGGAAACCATTTTGTGCTCTCTGATCCAAAAGAATTTTGAATATAACAAATGAAACTTAATTAAAATGTTCACAAGATCTGTATCTCCTTGCCCCTTGAAGGGTTTCTAGCCCTCTGGCTTAGATCCTTGGAAATCACAAGCCATCTGTTTGTTTTCAGGCAGTAGGGTAACGCCACTGAAGCAACATATTCAAAGAAGGGAAAAGTGCACAATCTAAATAGGAAAAGGTCTGGGGTTTTTTTTTATTCTCTTGCCCAGTGTGCCTACAAAGAAAGTCCTATTAAGTGCATTGCAAAGCCCAGCTCTTTCTCTGCTATTCACCTCTTTCAGATATGCCAGTGCAGACATTTCAAGGGATACAACTGAGGAAGAGCAAGCCGTGGTGAAGACACGAGACAGACCCAAGCTATGGTTACAGACAGCTTTACAAACATGCAGAAACACCACCAAGTTCTTTTCTGCAGCATACAGCATCCTTGTCCTTGTAGATATGACTAAATTAGGATAGTGCAATTCCCAAAGAGGAATATATCTCATAGACTGTAAAGAGTCTGAAACTGATGCTGTCATGCATTATACTGCCCAGAAAACAGATTATAAAGCACAAGTTTCAGAAAGTATATGTGCAGTGTGGTGTAAAAGCTGACAGTGACTCAGCTACACACAAGCAATATTAAAATCAACAGCAGCTTCAACACCATTTGGGATTACAGCCTTCAGCCAAGCAGCTGAGGTCCCTTATATTGTCACAAACCTATGGCTGAATTATACTACCAATTTATCTCAAACAATTTGTAACATTATATATCTACAACAAATGCTGAATTTACCTTGTATTCACCATATTCCTGCTTCCAGATTCACAGCCTTCTATACTTTCAGGATCTTTGGAATAAATGCATAGCAGTTTTAATTCTGCAGTTTATCAATGAATATATTAATTTTGATCTCTTCTGTCTCTGGAAATCTGTCAGTGTGACATGGCAATGTAAAGAAAACAATGTAAATCCATTAATAACAAATTTTTGGTGAACATGACCTCAAAATGTTAAACATTTTTTGGTCAACAAACGAGTGCCAGTTGATAATTTTACAAGTAAAAATTCCAGTTCATTACATAATATATAGAAGTAACCAGCAACTTTTACTTAATGTAAAGGAGTGAGATCCAAATATCTGTTATTCATGTATTTATTTGGATTTTCATATTACCACATATAATGCAACATTATACCATAACAATCTAGAACCCAGATATTTAAGGTCTACACGGGCAGAAGATGGAGAACATAGGAAAGACAAATTAGCATTTTCCTTGCTTGTCCTGCCAGCCTTGGAGACACAGGTGGGGTCTAACACCCAGTGACTCCCAGGCTGCTGTTTAAGCCCAGAATATGGAATGATGGATCCAAATTTTCCTGTGGTAAGCCAGCAGGAGCCCACATCCCATCTATTTCACCAGCCTGCTGTCAAAATTACATTTCCTACTGGTGTGTAGAGGTGTGGATATTATTGCCATGTCTCTCAGCAATCATGCAAACAATCATTTGCACCCCACAGATGTGAGAGGGGTTCAACTTTGCCTTGATTGTATCTTTGAAAAAAATTTTCTAAGTACCAAAAATACAAATAGATAGCACAGGAAGCTTTGCATTCACACTGATTCTAGCACCCCTACACAACAGTGTGCTCAAATAATATGGCAAGTATTTCTTTGAGCAAATTCAATCTTTGTTGAATTCTCCTTCCTCTTCCTTTCAGAAGACCACAAAGTTAATAATGAATGGAGACAGCTAAACCAAATTAAAAAATCTTATTTCAGTTTTATTAGAGGACAGGAAATACAGCTGTTGCTTTTTGGAATAAACTAGACATCCAAATCTCCTTGTGCTGTGAAGCAAAATCATGAAAATGCTTGTTCCACAGATAAATCTCTTCATGGGGACAAACATATCCACCATAGACACCTACCTTTTGGAGCTGGCTCTACATATTTTGTCTTTTAAGCCTATCCAAAACTGATAATGCAGGGAAAGAAGTGGATGTCAGGAAGGAGTTTCATTTACATCTGTTCTTGCCCAGCACTGAGTCCAGCAGAGACAATATGTCACCAACTTAGATTTGACAAGCTCTCTGGCTTTTCCATTTCTGCCTGCAAGTGATTTGGACTATTATACAGAGTTAGAAAGCTGTAACTCAGTTTCCTCCAGCCACAGGATGAAAGGTTGCTTTGGATGGTGATTTACATTGAGATTAATCACGATCATGGCCATGGCAAATGGTTATCCTGCTGTGTTCTAGTGATTTAATTTTACTGCGCAGAACAAATCGAAGACAACTGAGTTTGTATTCTTGGTACTCTATGAAAGTGTCCTTATTGCTTCTATTACACATTGGCTGCCCAAGTCAAAGGATTGTGTGGTTATTTAACGTGGCTGGGTGGGTCAGCCTTGTGTCATCACAAGGAATCAATTGTTAAAGTGCTAAATAAAAGTGGATAGTTTGGACCAGGAGCCCAAGCATAGGATGAGCCATGTTATGCCTGGATCCAAAACTGTGCTTTAACACAAGACACACGTGTGGGCAGCTGCACCATTTAGCTGTGGATCCAGGTTCAGGCTGAAACACCCCAGGCTGGTTTGAATGCTTCCTTCCGAAGTCCAGTGGGTTGGTTTTCAGTTGGGCCCATTTTTTAACAAAAGCAAATGCAAATGAGAAGCTACCCAGAAATAGCACTGCATAGCAATTTTCTATATAAATTTATAATGCAATGGAAACAGATGGTACATTCAACACTGTCAGAGAAAGCCATTTGGGTTTTGGTGACTATTTCTCTTTTATTTCTGATGGTATATTTACTCTGTCTATTTTCATTGCTGAGTTGTTTTAACACCTGTATAAAATAGAAATCAACCCTAAGTGAGAGCTGTGTAAACTAATCTTGGTAACAGATGCAGCTTTGTCAGTCTTGATGCAATTTTCTGACCAGTGATGTAAATTGTAGAGCGCACCACTTTTTGATGGCAATCAACAATGTTCACTTGGGTTCTACTTCCAGAAGGAGGGATTAATTTATGAAGGATCATTAGAAGCCATTTCCAAAAGCATGAAAGCCGTCTTCAATTTTTATGAGGCAAGTGTTGTGTTAAAGATGAGGTAACAGATCATTTTTTTTGATGCTGTATTTCACATGGTATTTGTATTCTACATTTTCTACAATATTTACAGGAAAGGCCAGTATGGTAATCTAAATTCAGGACACACAGCTCAGAGAAGATTAATTTAGACCAGGCTTGGGGCAACACATAGCTTATGCAATTTACTGTCACCATTTCTACTGAATCTTTGCTGATTAATTCAGCTGCAGAAAAAAAAAAGTGACCACAGGTTTTTTTTAAGAGAGGAGCATGATCAAGGTTGCTGGGTTGCACACTGATACTGTACAGCTCTGAAGTAACCCCCTCTTCTGTCTCCAGCCAGTAAGAAACTCTCTAGTTAAATGTTTTCATCAGAAATTGTTCATTCATGGAGAGACTCAACCACTAAAATCCACCGAATATCTCATGCCCAGAAGAAAATTTATGGCCATGATGAACAAAAGCAATGCAAAAGCCCAGCTGTCTATTGTTGGCACACAAAGAAGCTGATTTAATTTTGAAGAATGAACCTCAGTTTTCCATTTTCCAGTGTCCCCCACTCACTGTTTTCTCTCACATTCTACAAGTCTTATTCTACCTTGCATGTAGTGATTACTTCTACTTCGAGAACAAACTACTACTCGAATCCCAGTCTCAAGAAAATAATAAAATTGCCAAGCTAGAAAATATTTAATCTGCTTGGTCTTCTTTTTCCTACCCTCAAGCCCACTGTATTGAATCTTTTAAACAGAAAATTCTATCAGAATAATAAAAGCATTCTGCTTCAAGCAGAGTTTCTCTTTGGGCAATACAGGTAAATAAATATGCATCTTTTTGAGAGAGCACCAAACACCAATTTTTACAGTATTGTCTCCACTTTACTGCAAACATCTACACTGGATAGATGGATACAAGGTTTTTATCATAAAACAGTCTTCCCGTATCCATCAAAGGTAAATTAAGACTATGGGGAAGTATTGTAACAGTTCTCACACCAGCTCAGACATATAATAATTTTGATAACTCAAAGAAAGGGTCACTGGGTTGTGAATGACATCCTGAAAGGTAAATCCTGAAAACTGGGAGGGATGGGGAAAAAAAGGGGGAAAAGAAGAGAAAGAGAACAGGAACTTGTGTTCTGTGCTCCTTAAAGACAAGAGGAAAATTAGTTCAATGAAGGACATGAAGGAGGGAAAATAATTGAATTAACTAAAACAGTGTAGTTAAAAATCAAGAAGTGTTCTTCTCTGGCATATAAAACAAATTATATAAATTTTATAGTGCTCTCATAAAATGTGGAGCAGACATTCTTGTTTTGTTTGATCTACTTATAATGTGATGTCTCCACAGCAGCATCTATGGGACCTGGCCCAGTCTGATCAGATCACAACTTCAGACTTTCCATTCTACAGTAATTATTAATGAACCTTATTTTTTCTGTATTTATGATAGCATAGTCTTCTGGACTGGTGCTGATAGTAATAACATTGAATCTGAGTAATACATTTCAATTGGGTTGTTGTTAGGAGTCAGTATGGGCTCCGTAGCAGCCATGGGAAGACAGGAAATCCCACTGGAAATCTGTTGCTCAATTTTTGTTCCAGACAAAAATAGAAAACTACAAAGTATTTATTGCAGTGAAGGACGTGATTAAAATTAGATTTCCATTGAGAAACAACTAAGTACATTATGTTATTTTCATGTATCAAACAAATGGATGACTGTAAAAAGACTTTGTTTACCTACTGCAATCTGTTTACCTGATATTTACAGATAAACAAAATAGACAAGAATGTGGAATATATCAATGCAAATCATGTGTTTTTCTTAATCCATTGAACATTATTTTTTTGTGAATTTGTTGATAACCTATTATTTCAATAATGGAAAGCAAGTAAAAACTTCCCCCAAATGAGCAAATTCCTTTCCTACTTACTATGCAAATAGGAACAAACTGTATTTTCCATTTCTAATTAAACCTCTACCTGTTCCTCAATCAGGTAAATTGCTAATAGCTTCTTGCTATGTTATTTTTGGGACTATTTTGAGCAGAACTATTCAGGTTGCTATAATTAAAACTTCTAAAATTAATATTTAAATTTATAAATGCTGGACTATGACATCCTGAGAAGTAATATATACAAGTCTGATTGCAGAGCTGCAGTGAGCTGTTATGTGCATTTGACTTTCTTTTATCCTGCAGTCTGCATCCCTGTTCACCTGAATGCTATTAAGTTCTGAAGCTGATTACATGGGTTGGCTTGTGACTCAGCCAGCCAACCCTTCAGGCACCTAAAAATAATGTTCTGTTTCTTTTGTTAAGAGAAAAAATATGCCTGTACCATTTCAAGCAACCTGAGACAAACCTGAGAGTGAAAGCCCAACCTGGTCCAACCAATTCAAAACCCTCACATCAAAACTAAAGTACTACTTTTTCAGTGCTGAAGGCAGAGAACAGAAAATTTGTGATCTCACCAGCTGAACATTCAGCTGAGATGGATGTCAGTATCTTGTCAAGTCTGTCTGTAGTTCCGGTCTTCAGGTCTGAGACTCTCTAGGCTTTGATACCAGCAGGGAATTTGAAGTAGGGAACACAAGAAACGAGTAAAGTAATTGCTCAAAAATAGCAAATGAATCCATCAGAGGTCATTACCTGCAGTGAGGTTATGTTTGGGAATGGGAGAGAGAATTCAGTGTGCATATAAAACCCAGAATTACAAGATTCCTAGAAAAACAAGGAGAAATGCAATATATAATACTTGAAAGATTGTTATGAGAGAGTTCAGTTCAAGGCAGAGAGTAGGTGTCCATAACCTTTCATGCCACTGTTTAAGGATCTTCAAGAAAGGACTGGACTTCTTCTTCTGATGGAAAGGACTGATGTTGTAACATTTTTTTACATTCTTTTTCTTTTCCTTGGAAGTCATGTTCTGAATCAGTCTTTATTCCTGTATATTCACCCAAACATTAAGAGCAGGTCAGTATAAAGAATGGTAGAAAAAGCAGACAGAAGGAATAAAAAAAAATTCTGCTATGGCATGAAAATAAAAAATGAACCGCTTTAAGAGTTTGGTTTTCAAAACTAAGTGTCTGCCCTCACCCCTAAAATGTGAAAACAACCATTTGTTAATAAAAAGATGATTAAGACTTAGTGGAGAAAGATGGCTTATCCTGCAGTGATTGAGTTAATGGAAGGCCTGAATTGCCATCCAGAAACTTCTCTCTATTGATTTAGGACAAGAACCTAGGACAATAAAACTGCTAATTAGGATCTTCAGTTAAGTACTCAGAAGTTGGTGCCAACCAAAGAAATTACTTTCACTTTTTTTTTGTACAAATAGAATGCTATGTCATATCTGGAAGTTTCATCAGTGAAGGTACAGATCTTGAACTGAGGAAAAAATGGGGGTTTTCCACTTTCTGTGTTGTCTTCATTTAAGGACCTCTTGGGGGGCTAAAATGGTATTTGTAGCACCAAAATCAATACAACCAGGCAAGGGCATTTGCAAATAGTGCCCAAATACACCTGCTCATGTCCTGCTCTTTCCCTCATTAAAGGACTGTAGTGTCCTCCTGTATGAAAGCTCTTCTTTTGCTCTACCATTTCAACTGCATATTAGTAATTTTGCCATAGCTTTCCTAGAAGGTGGGCATAGAAAATGAATGGTCATTAGGTTCCCTACCATACATTTGTAAAATTTTTCAAATCCTAATTTCATTTTCCTTCTGATTGCCCTTTCCATTTTCTATGCTTATATCCAAAAGTTAATAATATAACATATACCAGCTATCAGCTTACATGTTGCTACAATGATTGCACAGCAATTCCATACACAACTAATTAGGAATCAAGCATCAATCTGAACTATAGCTCACCAATTTTTTTTAGAGAACATTTCAAAAGAACAGAGAATTCAGCCAACTCTTACTTTATGTGATTTAACTTGTCAATAATAGAGGAGGTTATGACATTTTCACCTCCTAATTTTAAAATTCGTCTTTCAAATAAGAGCAGTATTGCAGAATGGATTTCACGGTTTTAATTATTCCAAAATCATGCACTGCTTACAATAATTAACAACTGTCTGTAATTATGGGTGCATAGGGGTTTCTCTGCTTAATGCAAAGTGCCCTGTTGAAAGTCAAGGTATTTTATTGGGGGAAGGACATAAAATGTCACAGGATATGCTGAATAGAAAGCTTTGCTCTTCTGATAGAGAGTTATATAGTTTTCAAATCAGAGTTTATTTTACCATCTTTAAAAAAATGCCAACCTATTCTAGAAACCATAAAGAAACATGTAAAGATATAGAGCATATTTTCTAGAAGTGTAAGCAGGATTATTTTAATGACAATCTACCTTAAACAGTCTTGTTATTGCTGAGAAAACAGCAACACTCTGGTTTATGTGTGTGGTGAGGTGATTCTGGTGACCACATTCTGGTTTTTTTCAGAATCAGGAAGTACAAGCACACGTAATATTTACATCTGGTAAACAGGCATCTAATGAATTAATGACATTTTCAAACTGAGAAGGAGGAGATTATTCTGAAAGTGATCAGCAAGCTTTTTTTTTTTTCACTTTCCAAACAGGATATCTTTTTTACTCTAAATATAGCAGTGCTGTCATTCAAAATGGTCAATGAGTTTGAAGTATTTTCTTAAAACAAAATTTTAAAATCAGTCACCTAACATTCACTTTTCCTCTAAATTAGGAAGCAATTGTTGTCAAATATATGAATCATTTGTGGTGGAATTATATTTGATCTTGACATGTTCATGTTTTCAGTGTTCATCTTTGTCTATGTAGATTCATCTTTCCTAGGATGAGAACATGCATTCACATACAGATCTATTCATCTTTCTTTCCTAAATAAAAGCTATGAAGCAATAGTATATTTTAAAATGGTTTCTTCCTACAATTTTTTTTGTCAATTGACAGCTTGAAGATTGCACTCTTGTGTGTGTGCACACCCAAGTATATTCACATGCATGTGCATTGTGTGCAGACACATTTCTAACTCTCATAATGGGATTGAGATTTCCTCTTTCAGCTTTTGTTCAATAAAGAGAAACAAGGTCTTTTGCAGTCAGGAATCAATGACCATTTGGAGCCATTCAACCTGTACTTTTTCCTCCTGATTACCGTGAACAGCAACACTCCCAGTGAATGAAATTTTGATTGTATTAAGTAGAACTGACAAAAGTCCATTAGAAAAAATGCACTTTGTGATGTTTTCTTATAATGCTGCTTCTTAAAAGGAAAAGCACCATATTTCTTTTGTCAATTGTCAGGCAGAAGCTGAAATTCATCCCAAATGTCTCTGTACTTGCTAAAAAGGTATTTCATTATCAAGATGCTGCTGCCATCTATTGGGTGACATTACTCTACTAAAGAATGATGTCTTTTCTGGATTCAGAAGGGACAAATAAATTGTGTCATTCACCTTTTTTTTCCTGTGGAGTTTTATTAGCAAGGAGGTTGTAGCAACCTGTATTAGGTTTATAACATATGTAAAGAGCTTGGTTCTGTCTTTATCACCATTGCTAAATTTCATGAAGATAGGAATTTTGGAATAGCAGTAAACTTAAATTTCACAATGTGGCACTGGAAAAATGGAAAATTTAAAAAAACAACAACAAACCCACCATTTAATAATACCTCAGATCTCAGAAAGATCTTATACAGATATTTTCATGCTCAGTGTCACTAGTGGAACTGCATCACTTGCTGTGTTTGAATAAAAGACCTAATTTCCATGTAAGTGGCAATCTTTTGCAATACAAAGACATTTCTGTGATGCACAGAGACTTCACAGTTGGTTTTTTTAAGCAACTCAGTGAGGCTTCAAAGAAGTATTTTGCCCCTCTAAGATTGATTTTATTTTTCCTATAAAATTTTAATTGAAGTTCTGAATCCTTTTGCGACATCCCTGCATGCATATCTTCGGCACATGAAATGTGCATTTTAATGAAGAATACAGGTTTTCAGAAGGATAAATGCTAAAAAATACATTTTTGAGCTTTGAAAGTTGTAGTTCAGTCCATACTGGGACCACATGGAGGTAAGAACATATGGTAAAATAAACAAAGTAAGTGGGTGAAGTGCCTCCTGTGCTCTGCCAGATCAGGCAGAACAGAGGCCTTGGAAGCACTGCTCTGTTACAGAAGACAGACAAACAAATAATATTGAAAATAGAAAACAATGGTAAAAGAATGAACAAATCTCCTTGTCTGATTTCATTTATTGCCACATCTGTCTGGCACTGACTAATTGTGTTTCTCTTCTCTCTTAGCTTTCAGAAGAGCGAGAAGGTATTTTACCTTTTGTGGCCCAGAAGAAAATTAGCTGACTGCAGAAAGTATTGCACACACTGTTGATGATTTCACCTCCAGTAACCAGCTTGACTCTTTATTGCTAAAATGGAGTGATAAAAGACCAGCGGACAAAAACAGCAGGAAGAAAATTCCTCTCTATTTTTAAACATAATATATATGACTCAGAACACTGAAGCAACAGCAAGCTGGAACCTCACAATGCTAACTGTACTGGCACTGCTGAATTGCACTTTTCAACCTCTTTGATTTTTTTATTACTGAGTTTAAGACCAGACAAATTTAGCTAACTGTATGCTGAGGTTGAGAAAAGCCATCGCAGACAGTACAAAATTCTTTTCTGCCATTCTTGGAAAAGAACCGTTTCTTGAGGGTAGTGTTCTCCTAGGTAAGTATAAATGCCTCCTATTACCATTAAGAGCACAGAAAGGACAGCTATTAAATATTAGACTTAAACTCAGGAGATCTTGCATCTAATTATACTTCTGCTAAAGCATTTCTACATGACCTTGGGCCAGACACACAAAAATCTGTCTATGCTTCAGGCTACCACTGGTAAATGGAGATAATGATATATTTGCCCCTTACAGCAGCGTTCTGAGGTTAAACTCGGGTTACTGTAATATTAACATTTGTTTTTCAGTATTGAAATGATAAAAGCACTTAAAGGCCTATTGCAGTAAGATTAGAGAGGAGTCTGACTTTATTTTTTGCGTGCTTACCTTTCCACTAACACATCATTTAAAGATAAAAAAGGGTGTTTTTTTGGAAGCAGTCTCTGTTAACCAGCAGCAGGAAGACTTGTGGGTGGCAGAGCACCCACAGAAAATGAACATACAGTAGAAAGGGAAGAAAACCCCACTCCTGTTCCATGGAAGATTGTAGAATTTACCAACAGAAGGGCTGGTAATGTGAGCTCAGTGTATTCTAACAACCGGAATTTCTCCTTTATTAAAAGGGAAATGCCTCCAGATGGCAACAGTGTGAAATTACAACCTCTGCTCTGCCAGCTCCTATTGCAAAGGGGATGTGAAAAAGTGGCACCAGCATAATATCAAAATCATGTTGTGAGGTTGGGGGAGAGTATTTTGGGAGTTTTTTTGTTTCATTGGTCTTTTTGGGTTTGTTTTGGCTTTTTGTTGTTGTTGTTGTTATTTGGGTTTTTTGTTTGGTTTTGGGTTGTTGCTGGTTTTGGTTTGGGTTTTTGTTTGTTTGTTTTTTGGTTGGTTTGACTTGCTTTTTTGGATGGACAGAAAGTGAATTTACAGAAAGTATAGTTTCAGTTTGCTTTAATATTAATTTATAGCAGCAGTTCAATTTGAGTTATACTGTATTATGGTTCTGATATTTCTACAGCCCCAACCAACTGATCTTTTTTATTCATGTAGGGAGATGTTTTCCATAAGGATTCTTATCCTTTCTGCAGTATCTATAGCTTAGTAATACATTGCATTCCCTGGAGGGGTGTTAGCCAAGTCTTACTTTAATAAACTCTTGGTCTTTGCTTTCACAGAACCTTGTTTCTTCCATCCTAATCCTAACTTGACAAAATATCTACAGGTTATACAGAAAATATGCCATAAGGAAATGTTAAAAAGAAAGGAAAAGCCAGCATTTTACTTTCTCCAAGCTGGCTTTCTATCTAAACCGATGCCAAATATCTAACAGATATGGAATGTTTCTCTAGCAGCAGTAAAAATTGTAAAGAAGAGGTCAAACATTTTCTTCCCTTTAAACCCAAGGGCTGCAAAAGCAAGGAATGCTGTATGCTGAGGTTGCCTTTTAGCTGCTCTAGAAAATGCTGCTTGCAACCTAATATCTAAAAAAAGCAAATTCTAGCTTTAAAACTGGTATTTTCAATGCTTTATTTAGTTCTGTAAAGGCTATATAGACCCAGGGTTGAAGGTAAGGTTGCAGATACCTGTTCAATCTCATTTCTGTAGCAATTAAATCTGGGTATGGATACCAATTGACTTTGAAACACATTTTTTTCTGGACTGGACTCTTGGTTTTATTGGTCTTGGGTCTATGAATTTAACACATTCAATTAAAATTACTAGAAATGTGAACAATTCCTTACCTATTAAACTGGCACCATGCTACCATTCATCCCAGGAACTGAATGACAACTTGTCAATGCAATGAGAAACAGTTCTTTTTCCATCTCTGACCTGAATGGATCACATGAAGAAATAGGACACAGGAGTGTGATGAGCTAGAGGAATATGGTGTTGTGATAGTATTTTTGGCTTAGTTATCAAGGAAAGTTTTTTCTTTAACTTCTGGTTAGATAGCAATAATGAAAAATCTCTGTCTGTGTGTGTGTGTGTGTGTGTGTGTGTGTGTGTGTGTGTGTGTGTGTGTGTGTGTGTAAAATGCCTTCTCCCTGTTGTACAGTTATTCTTTGGTTCAGGGAATTTATTTAAATCCCACTTCTCCTCTAGTGGCTACTTCAAATGCCTCCTTTTACGTTACTCTGCTTCAGAGGTTTGTAGTCTGGTTTTCTACAGATCTAAAGGGCAATAGCTAGAACTAAGTCAAAAACACTTGTATCCTGAATACATGAAAGTCAAAATACTCACTTTGCTGAAACAGTGTGTGCTGGCAGTTGTTTAGATCTGAGGACCTGACATCAACTCCTTGCAGAAGCAGGGAAATTCGCATGAAAAGAGGTTAAAAAGAGAGGACTCCTCCCCAGCCTTATGTACAGAAATTTCTTTTCTGACTGCTTGGACAAACAATATGGAGCCAAAGTTATGATTTTGCATGGATCATAGGGTGAAGGGCAGCATTTTTAATTGGGAACTCTGTATGGGCTCAGCAGATGGACCATGATCAGATGTAGAAGGAGGCTGCCTATGTTGCATTTAGTACTCATACAAATGCAGTCTGCATCTCAAACAGAAAAGACAAGGATCCTACCTGTCCAGAAAACCAGACATAGCTGAAAGCTCACTAGCAGGACATGGCATGCCTAAAAATTCAAATCCTGTGTGTCTCAGGTCAGATATTTAAAATTATTTGAAACATCACAGTTCCAGCCTCAATCACTTTGAGCCTCCTTTAAAAAAATGAATAGAAATATAATAATGGATAAAGAAGAATTGTGCATGTATAATAATGGAAGTAATTCAGGATGAATTACCTCAGCAATCCTGTGATCTTTATCTTATGCAATGCACTACACAACATACCCAATTTGTGGAAAAAATGGCAAAGATTTAGTGTAACTAAAGGTCATATATACCACATAGCTCTGACACCAGGAATGGTGCAGCTGGAGATCAGCCTTTATTCTTCATTATGATAATTTGTAAATTTCAGTGGTTGAATGTATTCCTGAACAAGAAAGTTCAGGAATAATTCTGAGAAGAGAGAGAAGTGTTTTAATAATTCGTACTGACATAGATGCACTCGTGATAACTTTTTTTTTTTTTTTTTTTTACCTCATCTTCTTAGTGTATTCTGCCCTATTTTAGTTCATTTCTTTTCTCTTTCTTGCCTGTATTTTTCCAGACTCCTTCTTTTCTTTCCAGGCTTCCAAACTTTTAAGTCTCAGTAATCTGTACTGAACACAAATAAAACAAGGGTTTAATAACTTCTAAAATAAACAACGATGACCTTCTTCCCCCAGTTCCCTTTCCTCAGGAAAAAAGAGATTGAGAGGGTTCATCTAATGGTACCAACTCTTTTTATCTACTTTTTATTTCAGCCTGTAAAGCAGTACTATGGATGGAAGGAGATAACTTATATGACAGAGGGCTTCTGGTATAAAGGGTTTTGCTTCCTTTTGTAGCAACCCCTCAGAGAAACAATAAGTGAAGCAAAGAGATAGATATTCTACTGTATTAAGTCTCTAAAGTGCAACCTAAAAAATTTACTTGTACAGTTGAGTCGTACATCTTCCTCCAAAACAGCAGAAACAGGAGGCAGATTCTTGTTTACAACATCACTGAAAATAGAAATTTTTTTGTAACTTTATATTTCTGGGTTTTTATCCAAATGTCTCTGACTCCCAGTTTCATTTTAGATGTGCTCTGCATTTCTCACCTTTCTCCTTTTCTCTCCCTTGACAAGCACTAATTATTTCTATGCCACACATTCCTGAAGGGCACGCACTTTTTTCACAGGCGAGCAGAGGCAAATATTTAAAGCTGGGGTGAAAACAGGAAAACATTTATTAGCCCCCAAAGTCAACACTTTTCAGGGCAAAGTTAGTAGTGCAATCATGCCTGTAATAAGCAGAGATCATGGCAAAAGCAGGAGCAGAGGACAGCAAGCTTCTTCCAATATCCCCAGCTCCACTCATGGAGCAGCTCTTTTGGAAACTCATTAGAACAACTTTATAGCCATTCCTGTAGGTGCCAAATGCTACCTAATAAACATAAATAAGTCTAATAAAGGAGATGTTTAGCTATAAACATTGGAAGATTTTCAGTCATATTTTCTGTCAGCTCAGTCTGATGTCACTGCAGAAACTTCCCTGGTTCCACTGCGCTGAGTAGACATGTCCATAATTTAAGCTGTAATTATCCTTTACAGAACCAGCTTGAGACAATGGAATTAACTAATTGAGAATCAAACCATGAGAAAGATAAAATGAGGTTAGAATAATATTAATGATATATATATTATTATATAATAATATACATATTATTATATATCATATATCATATATCATATATCATATATTATATATTATATATTATGTTATATATGTTATATATATATATTATTATATAATATACATTATATAATAGTATGTATTTTCTATATATATTATGTTAGATATTATATGATATATAATATTACATAATAATATATAATATTATATATAATATTATTAAAATATGGATAATATAATTGAAATTATTTATTTAATTTCAGATTAAAATGGAAAATTATTTTTCCTGTGTGCTTGTGGTGTTGGCACCTGAGACATTGGTTTAACAGCAAAGAAAGGAAGTGGAAAATTGTGACTGGATGGCAAGAAAACCAAAACTTGTTTTATATTTGAGTCCTTATGAGTTAGTGAATTCAAGCAAAAGCTTCACATCAATAAGGCCAAATCCTGAAGGACTCATAATATCTGGGAACTGCAGATGATCAGCCTGCTCCTGATTTGGAGGTTTCCTCTGCTCCTTTGGGTCCAGGTGTCCCTAATCCCAGGTGGGACATCCAGCTGAAGATGCACAGAAGCAATACTGAGATTCCCTATAGTCCCTTCAAAAGTTCACTGAATGAGCTGAACCTTCACTACAATAATAGCAAAGTATTTTCCATTTATCTTATTTCTGTGTTTAGTTAATTTTTCCACATCAACTCTCTATTATAATCCTGTATGGTCTACAATAAATAAATCTGTAGACATCAATGCAACTGCAAGGAGCTATAGATTTGCAGATTGTTTGAACCACAGCAACAACTCCTTATGTTCACTACAATAACATTCAATTAGCTCTAATAAGTGTAAGTTTTAACGTTTAAACCAATACCTCTCTAAGGATATTCTTGCAAGGAGGTGTAGCTATTAGCTAGTAAAATATAACACCATCTGATTAGTACAAATTATTTTCAAAACATTACTGCCATAGAAAGCCAGAATGAAAGATAAATTGACAGAATAACTGCTTCTATATTCTATTTTCAGCATTGTAAATGGGATATTATACCATAATTTATTTTAATGAGTAACAATTAAGAAACGGTTTCTCAAGTTGCATGTAATTTCTTTCAGTTATTAGTTATTAGTTGTTCATGCATAAATGTTTTTTAATATTGGCTTATCTGAGCTCTGGTAGGTGATTAAAGCCTTTCAGTATATCAATTTTTTGTTTGTTTTAGAGTTGTGCACTGCTGAGACGATTCTAGCACAAGGCATTTATAAGAAAGAGATCAGTAAAACTTAGGTATTCCTTAAGTATCACCAAAAAAATGTAAAGCAATATGAGAAAGATGTCAGAGAAAATCCTAATATGCTTAACACTGAGTTTTGTTTTTACCTAACTGCAGGTACAGTTAAATGGCCTCTGTCTTAATGAAATATTCAAGTTAATCTGGCTGTAGAGTGACTAACTATACTACATATTCTTTCACTTTATTAGGATAAAGAAATATTATCATGGGAGGCTAAGCTAACAAGCCCAGACATTGCTTGTGTTGTTAAAGAATAAGTTCACATCTCAGAGGAGCATAAAGACCTAGAGCAACTGGCACCTCTTTAACTGAAAAGGCATTCTACTTATCTCACAGAAAGCAGCCTATTCTGTGCCTAGAAGAATGGCTCAGAACAGCCTCTCTGCCATCAGTCACTCTGATATAACACCACATTTGTTGTGCTTGCTCTTGCCTGAGCTGTGGGGGTCACGGGGGGAAGGAGGCAAATGCTGAGCAATTCTCTTCAGAAGGCAAACACCAGCCTGACCTAAAGTAGTGCATTGTAACCCCATCAGTATGAACCTCATGAGAATCAGTGCCTGTTCTTACAAACTCATCCAGGGAAGTACTTTTAACCAGGATATAATGAATTATCTCAGTATAAAAAATTTTCTTTTTTTAAACACAAAAATATATTTTTTAAGTTATATTCATATTCTTTAGGCCTCTATGCATCCAGAAACTCAAGAATAATGAATAGACCTTTGAAGATTATTTTGGTAGTTGAACTGTAGGTGATTAAAGTTAGATTAAATTGCTTCAATAAATGTGGTTATTTCTAACCATTGTGCATATGTTGTTTTTGATATATTTTAAAACATATTTCTTATTCCAGTAACATTTAGCAGTCTCAAAAGAACATCTCACTGTAATTAGTAATTTTGTACTGCAACAACCTTTCAGGCCGGTAAATAATGCATCGTGATTTACGAACCACTCTTAATTACAAAGAGTCTTTGTGCCAGTTGGATAATAAATAAATGTCAATTAGATCACATTTCAGTGTCCTATAGACCTGAATTTCAGTAGAAACCAACGACTTTGCTTGCTTGAGCTATGCAGAGAGGCTTGGTACATGGGTAATTTTTAACTATTAAAAGAATCGAAGAAAAATAAGAAGCTATTTAATTTTACTGTTTCTAAACAAATTAAGTTTTGTCTGGCTAAGACTGCTGTGATCAGCATGAAGGCTTCCTGCATGCCATTTCTCAGGATGTCAGGGATGAATTTGTGAGGATTCTTTACTTGTTTTTCCATTGCAAGGAAGCAAAGCCTGTTTTGTGGAGATACAAGGTTGGCTAAATCCTTCTTAAGGCAGCAGCACAGAGTACATGAGCAATGCAACACAAGGAGTATTACAGTCTGCATAACAAATCTATTGAAGCCCTTATTTTCCTGTACATTTAAAATCTTTTATTTTCCTGCTGAAGATTATATTCATCCTGAAACATAACCCTTCAAGTGTTAAAATGACAAGTGCTGATGAAGGTAAAGCTGATCAGCTGCAAGACTCCCACTGCTGAACATTATAAAGTTTCTGTTGTTCAAACAGCTCAGTTAATTATCCAAATGTGAAGGATATCAGAAGGGGACCTGCTGAGCTTTACAGCTGACTTCCAGGGAATTATCCATAATAGAGCCATTATAAGAAAATTATGACAGACACAACGTACTGGGACCTCTTCTTACCTCCCTTGAGGATTTCTGCAGGACCTTATAATCAAACAGAGTTAGGACTTTCCTCAGAATCAAAGGGAAGCTACACTTTGCAAGGGAAAAGCAGTCCAATCAACTTCATGGTGTTTTATCACACAAACCCAGGGAGGATTCTAGACTCATGCATATTAATTGCCCGCTGCAAAAAATGACTGGCATTCCTCTGGTGCCAGGGACTACTTGCTTAAATTTAGGTTCTCAAAATTACTATCATGCCTTTCCCACAATTAAAAATGTAGTACTTGCTGCTTCTGTGTGAGGTTTTTGAGAAGCCAAAATATCCCTTTACAACAAGCACTCATAATGGGTCTTGATGTGACAAGAGTGTTGGCTTTTTAAGCTGTTACAGCCAACATTTCGTGAACCTGAGACATTTCACAGCAAAAAAATCCAGGTTGAGGAAGCTTCAGTGGCTACTAAAGTATGCAAAAGAATGAGCAGTATTGAGGTGAATTGAGTAAAACATGGGATCTGTTCAAATCAGAAAAGCCAGAACTTGAACAAATCTGCAAAGCACTGGCTGATATTGCAGCAGCTAAATCTCTGTGACATCTTTATTTCATGATCACAGTCACTTGGGATAAATCAAAAGACATCAAACTCTTTCTTACCCTCCCAGAAATCATAATCTGTGCAAGCACCACAGTGCTGCACTGCACAATGCTACTGAGTAGCTGCTATTTTCTATTGTTTTCAGTAATCACTTTCCAGTACAACTGCAAAGAATTAAATTCACCTGTGTGGGCATGACCTGACTGGGGAAAATTGCATGGATTTGTGCTCAAGCTGTGAAAGAGAAAACTGAAGGTGCTGAGGAAGGTTGTGCTGAGGAGTTAAAACTGAAGGCACTGAGGAAGATGGTATTGAAGAGTTGATCTCTGAAAATTAGCTGGATTAATTTATACAAATTAAATAATTAATTTTCCATGACAAACAGTGGGAAACATAGGCACTACCATATCTTACACCAAAGTTCTCCATCAAAATGACAGAAGGTTTTTAGAGAGGCCTATCACCATTGCACCTAGACACTATCAATTAGCACGTTCTAGGCATTCTTAATTTTTAGCCTCTCTTTGAAATATTATTTAACTTTGCAGTGTATGTGCACCTAAAAGCTTCTATGAAATAATCTGCAGCAAAAAGAGCAATTTGGGGTGTGATAATATCAGTGAAAATTATACCCTGCAATTATCACCATAAATTCATAAATAGGATGTTTTAATAATGGAATAGTAATGGAACCACATTTCCATAATTAAGATAATCCACATTCTGTAGTAACATAAAGCTACTTAAAGGTAGTAGCATGTAAAACTACATAAATTTTTTTTCTACCTAAGTCTTCAGCGTCAAGATTGGAAAATCCAAGGTTCTTTTCAGATTTTATGCTACAAGCTCCAGAAGAAGATTTTAAGAGTATTGTTCACTATCCATGAAAACTGAAATGTTCTGTTATTGTAAATATCTCAGTTATTTTGACAGTGTCTAATTGTAACTCATGTTTCTTTAACCACCAGTTTACCTTAAAGAAATATGATTAGCTTTGTTCCCTGAACTGCTCCTCCTCTGGTTTAGAATTGCTTTGTCAAACTTTAAAGTAAGTTGCAAAAGCAAACACCTTGAGATATGTGTACATTAATGTCCTGCCAAACACTGAACAGGAAGCTTATGTAATTTGCAACTCCTCAGATGTCACTGTAGGCTGAGGCCAAAGTTCCAGGCAACATTCTGAAATAAAAAAATGGCTCACAGCAGGAAGCTTTTGGTTTATGAAAGAAATAATTACTGCTACTGGGAAACTTTCTAGCTAAATACAAATTAAATTTGTCTTAAATGCAAAGAACATGCTTTAAATATTTGGACTATAGAGTCACAGATGGAACTTCTCCATTCCATGTTCTCTCCAGATCAGTGTCTTGGCAGCCCAACAGATTTAGAGGATTAATTGATTCTCCCATTCAACACTTGAATCAAAACCCCAAACCAAACTACACCCACCCCTGAGCCTATTGCTTCATATAAAGAAGGGGGATGTGTGTGCATGGATGTCAGAACAACTGATTTTAATAAAATGCTATGTATTGTTCCCTAAACATAAGCCATTGACAGGAAAAGTACATGTTATATAAAATACTCATATTACTTTAAAATTTATTCGCACTTCAAACACTTTGCAAGGAGGGAAAAGCCACTTTCATAGAATTTCTTGAATTTCTGGAAATGAATCCTTGGTATTTCTAATCAATAGCCCAGCAATACATTCACTCAGAACAAGAGGCCTTAATTTCCTTCATCGCTACTGAAATGGAGCAAAATTTTCCAATGGTTCATGAAAGTGCTTTAACCACTGAGCTATTGGTTACACACAGATCAGAACACTAGGAAGCATTGTCTTAAAAGGTGGAACGCAGGATGTCTCTGCATAATAAAGCTGCTTTGAAGTTCTGAGAGAAAAAAGAAAATTTTTGACTCTACTACCTGCAGTCTGGCAGATTGCACATTCCCTAAGCAGTATCTCTTACTAAGATCACTGAAGACCAGAGCAACAAAGCTAAAGAAAAAAATAAATCACAGCAAATACTGCTTTTAATCTAGACAAGCTCTGATAAACATCAGCCTTCCCTGTTCCATGTAATTATGATACCATTTTATTTTAAGAGAACCCCCTCTTGATTTCCATATGATATGCATACCTTACTACTTTTCCCAACCTGCTGATTTCACATAACTCAAGATGAGTGTTATTTCTGGGAGGATAAAACTGATCCTATTCTAACAGGAAGATCTGCAAAGTTATTTCCAGTGAATGCACCTTTTTTTCCCTGTTTTTCTAAAAGTATCATTCTTTATTGTAATCTCTCCCCTTCACACTGAAATGTCTCATTTAAAGAATCAGTGTAAGTAAACAGTGTCTTCTGAAGCAACAGACAAGGCTTTCATGAGAAATAATTGCTTGACTGGTATATTTCCCAAGAGACTACAAAAATTATTTCCAAACTACACCATCCAGGAGAATAAAAATCCAGCCATTTCTCATTAAACAAGGTCTCTTGAGGGCCAGCTCCCAGGGCTGCTTCTGTGCTATCTAGATACTTTTTCACACTAAATTCCCAAACAGCAAATTGATTTTAATCAACTTTGGGGTTTTTTTTCCAACTCATTCCACATGCGCTCACTTTCTATTTTTATTTATTTATATTTTAAAGTCCAGTGATTTTGAGATATTGTCTTTCACATTTATAACCTCAAGGGCATTTGAAGTTCTGATGACATTGAGATCCTTAGACTCTAGACTCTCAACTTATATCTTATTTATCATCCTTGTCTTGTTTTCCAGCAATATGAGGAGCAAGTACAAAATAGCCTGTACATTTACTGAGTAGCCTGCAAAATCTTTCAGAATGGAGTCCTGTCCTCCAGGAAAAGGTACCCCTTATCAAGTCCATAATTTCCAGCCAGTCAATATAAATTAATTGAATTTCCAATGATTAATGATCTATCCTTTTTATAGGCTTTCGTTATCTTTCTTTTCTTTTTAAATCTTGCCTGGGAGGTCTATACCAATTTTCAGTGATTTTTAGGTTTAAATTTGCCTATCTTTCTTCTTCATCTGAGCTGTCCCTACTCAGGTGTTCAAATGACATATGCCATTTATTTCTTTGCTCAAGAAAGCATCTTTGTCCATATTGCCATATGTCTTTATGTCCTGCTGTGTCTATGCCTTTTACTATATATATTTATCAAGGCATTTCAACCTTTATTCTTGGGAGATATTTACAAAGTGGGTATTAAGAAAAAGATATATTTGTGTACCTAATTAAAATCCTACTGACAGAGCTGTTTTTATAAGAAAGCTGGCAGCTCTTCTTGCCTGGCATAAGAAGAACTCTGAAAATTCAGTCCTGAAGAAATTAGGTATTTCAATGAGTGTGGCTTTCCTGGATAGTGCCAGTCAAATCCAGGAAATTTTGCTATTCAGCAGAAGCTGTAGATAGTCCCCTCACTTAAAAAATCTGACCCTTAATTTAATATTAGGCAGTCATGTTTGAAAATTGTCATTTCAACAAGTCTGTGCGACAGTACCCATGTGTGCTTGATGGGATTAAGAACACTTATGAATCACCTGTAAAGTTGTGTTTACAACTGTCACAGAGCATTGAAGACTTTTCCTACAAGACAGCAGTGCTATTTATTGAGCCAAACACCTACACAAATAAAGAAGTGGCTATTGCAACCAAAAATGATTGCACTGTAATCAGACATAGGCTAAGCTGGGGAGCTCTGACCCTTCTGTGTGTTTACACTATTTGGTGCTAGCTCTACTCTAATGGCATGAAGCAGGATTAGGTCAAAGATAAAGATTTCTCGCTATCAAAACTCCATTTCATTCAGAAGGTCAAAAGATAATGGAAAACAGAAATAAAGGCTGTGCTGCTGTACGTGCATCAAGCAGCACAGGGCAGTCAGGGCTGCTCAGCACCGTAACTTCTCCTTTAGTGCAGTATCTATGCTATCCTCAGTGGTTTTAATTTGTAGAGCTCGAGCAAAGCAGAAACCTGAATTTCTGAGACCACAGACTTATTTACCCCTTTTGGAATTTTTTGGATGCCATGAAAAGGTTTAGGGTTACTTGCCTAAACCACTTACGTAGCACAGCACAAGAGCACCTTGATGTGTTTAGTGGAAAGCTTTGAGACTTTTTGCATCCATCAAACAAACAAAATGTGAATATGTAGTTGTTCCCTTTACAACATGAGAAGTGCTAGATATACAGCCTCGACAGCTGGTGTGCAGTCCATAGTCACTGACACACACAGTTCAGCAGTAAAAGGTTGGAGCTTTTTTTTATTGCCCTGCCAAGATTCCTCAATCCTAATTGGAAAAGAAACTGCAAGTAAGGACAAACACTTAGCTCCCACCTCCCAAAAATTTCTTCCTAACTAGTCTTACCTGTCATTCTCCTTGTAGCTTTTGTGACTTAGGGAGAAGAGTCCTAGTCCATACTTTTAAAAATGGTTGAAACACAAGTTTAAGAGTTTCAGTATAAAGACTTTCTCTCTTTTTTAATTTTTAAATTAATAAATCTTCCATATATTAAATGAATCAAAAGAGATCTTCTGATGCTGTCTAGTCTTAATGTCATTCATGCTGTCATTCATGGCCCTGCTTCCACCAGGTAATATGATGTTAATGGAGAAAAACACCTATGAATTTTACACATCATCAAATTATTTTGTATTCAAACTGACAACTAAAATTTAAGTGCTTAGCTTATACACAGGCCTCAAAATTAAAACTTACTTTCTTTTTAAGTAATTGCTTTAATTGCAGATGCTATTCAAAGGGAAGATGTCTTCAGTGTTTGCTGCTTTATATGCTGTGCAATAGACACTGGAGAGATAAATACATCCACCGAGAAAGGGAAGGAGTCATCTCAATGATTATTTTGTGCTGCGTGATTATTCTTGCTAAATCCCTTGGGATGCCTCACCTTAGAGCTTTTATTGGAGGTTTGTCACTTCTTCCTTCTGCTGATGTAGCAAAGCACACAAAGCACAGCCACATTCCTTCTTTGCCAGCCATGGAAACATTTTCAATTTCAATTACTTTTGATTGCTATATAAAAATTTAACTCTGAATTGACTTTTAGGAGAAGTTGCAAAAGAGTATAGAATAATAATCAGGGTCCCCTTGAGCATGAAGACTTATTTGGGCACAGGCTCTCACTCCACTGCAGAACACTTGTTGCCAGGTTGGATTCTTTTTACTGATACGTATGTGAGGCTGGTTTAGTAACAGAAAATGTTCTAATAATCCAGCAGCTCTACAGTAAAACAACAAGAAATGGAGTAGACTAGATATAGGCAAAAATTCTTGGGTGACTTGAAAATGTATTCAGTTCCTTTAGTAGAACAAAACCTGTTATATGCGAAAAATTACTCAAATACTACTCATGTAAGTATTCATTGAAGTACCCAGACCAACAGCCCCTTTTTCCAATGTTCAGCTGTGTTTTTTTCTCCCTTAAACCCATCAGAAAAATAAATTTAATGCAAAACTACTTGTTACTAAATGGGTTATATTTGCAGACATCAATCCGTGCAGTTCTGGAGGCCTGGCAACAAGTTAATGAGGTTTGAGTATTCAGCAACTGAGATAAAACTGACCCAGAGAAACAACAGAGCTGTCAGGCTGTCATTTCTAGCTGGCAGCATAATGAAACCTACAACAGAGGGCAGTTAAGAATAAATGTACAATAATAATCTGGTTGGAAATAACACTCTAACAATCATTTTCCTTATTTAGGGATAACTCTTCTTAACTCAGTAAATTGTTTGTGTATTTATTTATTTGACAGATATGCAGCAAAGGCAGTAACCACATGGAATAAATGTGTATTTATTTAGTGAATTTTTTTTATTTTTTTATTTGCAAGGCGCAGACACTATTTAATTTTAAAGACAGCTCTCCAGGAGAATAATTAAATCCATGTAACTCAAGTATTATTGCAAAAATACCTCTCACGGGGTTGAGCAGCATTTAAATATATAGTGTTTGAATTCTGATGTCAGTGCTCCCAATTGTAAGATGACAAAAACTGAAAGCATGTTATTTATGAATATTAAATACACTGTTTGGATATACTCAGGAAACACGAAAAGTGTGGATGCTCATTATAAATACCTCCATCAGAAATTAATTTCTCCTTCACAATCTGAGCCAAGGAGACAAAATGAACTTAAATTTCTCCTCTCCCCAGGAAGAAAATTTGCTTCTATTTCCTCAGGGGTGTTCAGCACTCACTAAACCTCCCAGTGCGTCCCCAGGCTTCCGCTCATCTGTATGCTCTAGGGATTCTGATGCACCCAGCACCCAGCCTGTCAGGAGCAAAGGAAAAGAAATGGAAGCTGTTACAGCATTCATCTAATAGTTTCTTGCTGTAAAGAGAAATTACTGATTCCAGTTTGTCGTGGTTTAAAACCAATAACTAAGAAAATTACTTATTTCTTGCTGTGAGATATGGGTTAGATTAAGGGCAAAACAGGCATAAAACTTAAAAGGAATAAAGAAAGTTTATTGACAAACAACAAGAATAAGAACACCAGAATAAACTTCTAGAGAAACCTTTTCATCCC